>NW_022987683.1:392124-512124 GCF_902827165.1 Trematomus bernacchii
TTTCTTTGCTTTCCTCCAGATAAGCATTCATTCCATCTTGAATTTGATCATCAATTTTTTCCTCCACGCCAATGCTTTGCAGAACCTTTATTTTAGCAGCAGATGCTGCAATTTCTGTGTCCAGTTCCATTTGTTCCAGTTCAGCTTTTAGTGTTGCTTGTTGTAATAGCAGTGCATGTTTGTCCTTTAATCCAGCTGCTCTGGCTAGCAGGGCGGCCTTTTCAGCAGACGCTCTTATACATGCTGAGGAGACTGAAGAGGTTTTTGAGCTCTTTGACTTGTGTGAAACATTCGAGATGCTGTCATGGGGATGAATCTTTGATTGTGCAAAGTTTTCTCTTTTCCACACATCCACATCTTTCATACAATATTCAAAATGTGTCATTTTTGGCTCAAACCAGTCCACATGATCCTCCTCTCTCTCTTCCTCCGATAAAAGCTGTTGTACAGATTCATGAACACTGCACAAGTCATTTATATTTTGTTTAAACATCTCCAAAGCTTCATTCACATGCTCCACATTCCCATCATCCACAAGCAAGGCCTTCATTTCGTTCATTTTCCTTGTGCATGCTCCTAATTTCCCACTGCGGGAGGCTTTGAGTGATTTTAACAATGTTTCTGCGTCAGCAGAAGTCCTGGGATTGTCCGACATGATTTATTTATTTGTTTTTAGGCCGTGCGTAAAAGACGTTGCGCTCCTTTAATGAGTCTCACAGAGCACGCCACTGGCTTCCTTTGTTGCACAAACAAATTAAATCACATTCTTTTCACAGACGATCCACAGGTATTTACATTCCTCCTCCAATGCGTGCATCGCCGTTATGATTTCCTCTTAGACTTTAACACATCCGACATTCCATTCAATGCGTATACGGATTTATTCCATTTATTTACTCACGACCGGCCCAGTCTGTCAGCTCCGGTGTGTCCACATGTGTGTGTCTCTTCCTTACGGAGTTTTTCGACTTGATGTAATGGCATCCAAGTTTCCTTTGATGCCACTATAGAGCGGGGTTGACGACACGCAATCCAGAGCAATAAGCAGCCGAAGGTTTTCAGTCAAAAAATGTAATTTATTAACAAAAAAGGTATTGACTTAAATAGTCTCAAAATAACAAATCTAACTAATAATTTCGGCGATATACTTTCCTATATAAACTATACTTTGCAGTCCAATTTGCAACACTAATTTAGTTTACAATTTGCGGTCGAAAAAACTGTTCCGCTCCCCGTCTCATCAGGTCTCAGAGCACCCCAGCTGTCCTCAATTACCTCACTTAAATAAACACCGGAAGGTACAAAACAGATCATATTTACGATTTAAAATAAACAATCATTTCATCAAAAGATATTCACCATGGCAATATAAATCATTTTACATCATTAATTCATTTATCAAATTATGAATCTAAATAATAACTTTGACTTCATTGTGGCTAACAGACCACATCTGCAGACTGGCTATGGATGTCTTTAATGTTTCGCAGATCAGAATCACAGCATACAGAGTATAATAACTTCTAAAGTAAACAGAAATATCATCACCTCATTTATTTATATAGTTTAAAAATATATATTTTTTTAATAATCATCTTTTTTTAATACCATTATTTTAAAAATGTTGTTCATCTCAAATCTTAGGATTCTGAATACAACAAATAATGTAAAACAACAGGTGCAACTCTGCAATGAATCGTGTGTATGTGTGTGTGTGTGTGTGTGTGTGTGTGTGGTGTGTGTGTGTGTGTGTGTGTGTGTGTGTGGTGTGTGTGTGTGGTGGTGTCACTGTCTTTTAACCGTGGGCCACATGAAGTCATTTTGGTTGCTTGGCTGACTGCAGTTGCTGAGGCTAGGTGTGTCCACACACATCCAGTCTGATCCACGGCTAATCACAGGTTCAGACTCTGAAAGTGAGAGACATTCAGATTAACTTAAGTGAATTTTAAACTGTTAACAAGAAACTAGAAGTAAAGAATGTTTTAAGGATGTGTGTGCAGTTTTTGCTTTCTAGTGTTTTTGTGTTGATTTGTCCCATAACTGTATATTTTGCTAATTAAAAAACACATGATTACATTTGGATAAGAAAAGTATAGATGGAATTACAACAAGGGGGAGTCAGTCATGTCATCATATCTTCATCTCTCAGGTCAGCGGAGTTGACATAATGATTGACCTGTTGTTCAACCCTGAGCATTGTTTTAACAGTGTTAAAGCATACATTCAGCCAGATATATCATTGTTCAAGAAATCAATCACATCACGTCTTACTGAAAACTGTCCTTTACCTATTCATTCTGAACATGGACTCCAGCAGACTACTGACATCTAGTGGACATGAATTGCAACAACACCTACTTTAAACTCAGGATTTCTCTTTCTAATTGTTATTTTTAAAACATAAAGACATGGAACCTTAAACATTTCTTAATTGTACCTGACAATTAAAGACATTCAATTTAAAGACATTTAATTTAAAACACAACCGTAGCCTCAAGACATGCAAAGTGAATTAAGAAGAGCAACTATCTGCAATTTGACAACTTAATATGTTTTAACTACAGTTGTCCCAATCAGGGGCGTCGCCTGGACCTGAAAACATTCGGGGCTTAGCCCACAGTGGCGGCGGCACTACAGTGGCATTTTTCACTGCAACACTCCCCACACGCACACACACAGTACACCCGCGACTGTTACAATGAAGGCTCGATAATCAGCTCACGGCATATAGGCAGGGGTAAAGTGGTATTTTTTATGAGTGGGGGGCTCACCTCCTCGTGGGGGGTCCGGGGGGATGCTCCCCCGGGAAGATTTTTTTTTTTTTAAATATTGAAGTTAAATGCATCAATCTGGTGCACTTTGAGAGCAAAATGAAGAGATCTATGGATACCTCTCTCAACACCCATATGAAGCAGAACTGTAAAAGATGTACTTTTCTTTATGGATATTTTACTAATCACTCCCCTTTTTAAACTCTATTCTTGTTTTACTGCCATATAGTATTTCATAACTGTTTTTCCTTTATTCTCTTTTTTTTAATAACTATTAATGATCATATGAAGGTGTGCCGCAGAAATAATCTTTTGAATAATTTGTGACCAAACCCGTTTGAGGACCCACTGAGATAACTTAGACTAAAGTTAACTATCTAAACACTCAGAGTCCTTTAGCTCACCTGAGTCTCTTCAGTCTGAGAGGAGAGGACTCTCCTCCAGCTTCTTGTGGAACAAACAGCTCCTTATGTCCGTTAGTGCAGCTAGCTAACCAGATGCTAACAACACGGTCCATGCTGACACCGGTCTCTCCCTCCCCCTCTCTCTCTCTCTCTCTCACATGCGCTATGCCACAAACACACACACAGAGCCGGAGCTTGAATGACACACGTTTATATTTCTATGCAACTCTCTGATTGGTCTAGGTGTCATGCCTCTGTTGCATTCACTGAACACGGGAAATTACAGTGCTGCCGTCCTCCTCTGGTGTCATGATGAGGTTCACGTAAAGCACGGTTAATGTATTATATTATTGAGGGAGAATTGTCCGGGGCTACAGAAAAAACATTCGGGGCTAAAGCCCCGGGAATGCCCAGGCCAGGCGACGCCACTGGTCCCAATTGAAGCTCCCGTCACAGTGTACTGACTGATTCTGCAGTCATTGCTGCTGTCATCATCAAACATCTCCACACACAGACAACACAATCATATCTGTCTACTGATTTATCAGGAAAACTCACAAGGTTTATCCCAATATCCATCCTCAACTTGACCCGGAAATCAATCGTTGAAGGACGTCATGATTCCTTAAATGCGTGCGGAGGAGTCGATGAATGAGGAGGCTTCCAGAGGAGAGGGGCGCGAGGAAAACTAGTGATGTGTCGGTCGCGAACGAGCCGGCTCAAAGAGCCGGCTCTTTTAAGTGAACGACGGGAGCCGGCTCGCGCCCGCGAACGAGCCGTTTTTTTTTGTTATTTTGTTGTTGTTAAGTAATACAAGACAGAATGATATGATGATCTCCGCGCTACAGCTGCTCCGTGCATGCATGCAGTGACATGTAATATCCAAGGATTAGAGACTGTTGGATGCTGCTGTTTTGAGCATTGCAATACATTTATTTTTATTATGTTTTTTATGATTAGAGACGGTTGGATGCTGCTGTACTGAGCATTGCAATATATTTATTTTCACTATGTTATTTATTTATGATTATCCTTGGGCTCGGCAAAGATTTGATGTCAGCTGTTGCTGTCTTTTTTTCTATAGTTAATACTGAAATAGAGCCCTGCTGTTTAGTCAGGGCCTTTTCTTTAAATATAATTTTAAAATGTCGATAGAGTAGCCCATTTTTAAAATGTCTATGCTTACGTTTTTATCTTCAATCTCAATCTTTATTTATTTATATAGCACCTTTAAAACAACCTTCAGTTGACCAAAGTGCTGTACGAGGCAATACATATTAAATAACACAATGGGAGTACAATAATAAAACAATATATGAAAAACATGATAAAAAGCACAATAACTAGAAAAATAATTTGTTAAAAAAACAACATACAAATGTAAAAATGTAATGTTCAACTAGTATTAAAAGCAGTGCAAAGAAGGTGAGTTTTTAGCTGAGAGTTTAAAAAGTTCAATAGACTCAGCAGTCCGGATATGTTACTGGGAGTGCTGTTCCACAGTCTAGGAGCTGCAACACTGAAAGCCCTGTCCACCTCGGGTTTTTTGTATAGGTGTTGCTATCTGCTTGGTGTAGCGTGGTTCGACAAGCAAGTCTGTGCATGTCATTGGGTGGTATCAGAGAGATACAAGGGTCTGTAATGCAATGAAAACAATTGGCCACAGCAAATAATTGATATTAAACATGTCATTTTTACTTTTGAATACTTCCGTACAAAGGATGTATTGAATAATTTAAGTGATATGTGTACACATATAAATCATTAGTCAAAACAAGGCTAAATTGATTGAATTATAAAAGGTATAATATGTGGTAAACTGAAGAGCCGTTTGGGAGCCGAAAGAGCCGGCTCTTCTTGGTGAGCCGAGCCAAATGATCCGGCTCACCAAGAAGAGCCGGAATTCCCATCACTAGAGGAAACACGAGTGCAGGCTATGCAGAAGTGTTATTGCTACATGCGCATCAAAGCTCCGCCCACAGATCCAGAGCCGTGTGCATACTACGGCTGTTCTGTCTGTTGAAGAATGATCTGAGTCTTCAAATGTTACATTTGCTTGATTTTTTGTAAAACAGATATATCTTTGATTAAGGAGGAGATCCTTCTCTACAACACATTCAAGTGTTTGAAATACACTTACACATTCAATAATAATGGTTTGATAATAATTATTGTCAGTATTAATGAATCATTTACAGTTCATAAAAGTGGTTTATGTGCATGCGTGGATAAAGGACACTGAATTTTAAAACAATTAATTGGTAAATACAATTATTATTATTGTGTTATTTCTATTTTATTTAAATGAATAACATTTGTGTCTGAGTTATTAGTTTTAGTCTTTGTGTGTTTTTTATTTGTTGTCTTAATAAATGAAAAAATAATTTAAAAGTTGGTTTGTTTAATGTTGTCAAAAGAGTCGATCATCATATCCTGAAGCAGAGGCTGGTCAGAGTATTGGCATATTCCAGCCATGCAGTGGGGTGGTTTGTGAACTACCTCTCTGAAAGGTCCCAATGTGTTCAGTTTGATGGGCTATCTTCTGACTGTTTAAACATTACAAATGGTGTTCCCCAAGGTTCTGTTTTAGGTCCAATTTTATTCTCCATCTACATCAAGAGTTTAGGTCAAAATGTGGATGGAGCAACTTTACATTTTTATGCGGACGATACCGTGATGTATTGTGCAGGTCCCCTCCACGACGGAGGCTGTTGTTAAATTGCAGGCTGTTTTTAATATTATTCAGACTCAGCTCCCCTGAGCTTAAGCTTATTTTTAAATGTTGATAAAACTAAGGTAATGCTATTTTCGAAAGCCAAAAACACACCGGAGACCACTTTGGATATTGTTCTCTCTCTCTCTAGGTCGTCCTCAGACGAGCCCTCCATCGTCGCTTCCAGTCATTCCGGTTCTCCATACATCTGGCCAGTTCATTGGTACTTTGTGCTCCTGCGTCATTCTTGAGTACGTCCACGTATGTTGGTGTGGCACGTCCTCGTGACCGATGCCCGTGTGTTGGTTCCCACAGCACCAATTTGCCCGGCTGGCAGCTCTTGATGCCTTTGGCTATGTCCAGCGCCATATAGATAGAAGAGTTACGACAGCGGAAGTCCAAAATGCTTGATCGTCACGTGGTTCAGGGAGAGTCAATAGTTCCCCGGAAGTTCGTGGCGGGACATATGAATGCATGATTACCGGAGATAGAACTACGATTTTTGGTAATAAGTAGTGAATAAAGGTCTTGATTTGCAATATTTATACAACATACCGATATGTGTATGTATTTACATCAATATGTTTTAAAAAATAAATAGAATCTGCTAATATTTATGGATAATATTAGGAATAGTGTGAACAGCTAGTTTACTTGTTAACATATACATGTTAGGCTGTTGCCTTGGTTGCCTGTTGCTGTTGTGTATTGCTTTGAATTATTTAAAACAAATATTATCTTCTTAAACAGGTATGGTAGTCAGGTGCATCACGGCCTCGCCTATACTCTGCGCAGTCGTGTATCGTCCGCCAAAGTGTAATAAGGATTTCATAAATGACTTTTCTGACTTTCTGTCCGGGATCATGGTGAAATATGATCGTGTTTTTGATCTCCGGAGACTTCAATGTCCATGTGTGTTGCGAGTCCAAACCTCTGGTTAGGGACTTTTTAAATCTCCTTGATTCCTTTGGTCTCGTTCAGTCCGTGGCTGGCCCAACACACGAAAAAGGACACACTTGGACTTAGTATTATCGTTTGGACTGTCTGTATCTGTGGATGAAATATGTGCAGCAACGCGTATCTCAGACCATTTACCGGTTCTGTTTACAACCTACATCCCTTCCACAGGAGTCGAATCACGTGCCCCTGTGCGTCGTCTGCGTTCGATTAACCCCTTGACTGCCTCACAGTTCTCTGATGCTTTTAATGCTTCTCCGATCTGTAAATTAGATGTGAACTGTGCTTTTAATGCTGATGAGCTTATCTCCATGTTTGATTCGACATGTACACTAATACTGGATTCTGTTGCTCCTTTTACGCTTAGACGCACCAAAGTTCTATCAGAGCCGTGGCTCAATGACTGTACTCGTGCTCTCAGACGCGCTTGCAGGCGTGCAGAGAGAAAATGGAAAAAGGATAAACTCAAATGTCTCCCTAGAAATCCTTCGTGCTTGCCTTTCTGACTACCAGACGGCAGTCAAAGCAGCCAAAACAGAGCACATTTCTTTGTTAATCTCCAAAACAGCCATAAACCTCAGGTTCTTTTTAATGTCCTAAACTCTATCATTAATCCCTGTGATGTTTCTTCTATTGTCCCATCGACTACTCTCTGTGATAAGTTTCTTACATTTTTATTGAAAAGGTATCTGCTCTTAGGCTAGCCCACACTAGTGCTACCCCAGATCCTGCTCCTTTTCTGTGCCCTGCTGTCCTCGACCACTTTGAGCCTGTATCCCTCTCTTCTCTCTCGGATGTAGTCAAGCACCTGCGGCCGACAAACTGCACCTCAGACAGCATTCCCTCTCGCCTTCTCAGAGATGTTTTTTGATTCAGTTGGAGCAAGTATTTTATTACTTTTAAACACCTCTCTTACCTCAGGATGTGTCCCAGCTGCCTTCAAACATGCCGTGGTTAAGCCACTCCTAAAAAGAAAAATCTCGACCCCTCCATTCTCGCAAATTTTAGGCCCATCTCCCAGCTACCTTTTTTATCAAAAGCCCTGGAGCGAGTAGTCTACGCCCAGCTGCAGTCTTTTTTAACCACGCATGGAATCCATGAAAAGTTTTCAGTCTGGCTTCAAACCCATGCACAGCACTGAAACAGCCCCTTTTAAGAGTTTTAATGATCTGCTCCTAGCCGCCGACTCAGGTAGCCAAGCTGTCTTGGTGCTGTTAGACCTGACAGCTGCCTTTGACACTGTGGACCATAGCATCCTGCTCACGGCTTGAACAGTCCGCTGGCATCACAGGCTCTGCCCTTACATGGTCCAGGTCCTACCTGACAGACCGTAGCTTCTCGGTACAGCTAGGTGCCTTCTCCTCTGCCAAAGCCCCCTCTTACCTGTGGGTTCCCCAAGGCTCGATCTGGGCCCCATCCTTTTTCTACTGTACATACTGCCCCTAGGTTCAATACTCACAAAACATAACATTCCCTTCCACTGCTACGCCGACGATGTACAGATCTTATCTGCCTCTCAAAGCAAATGTCACACACTCACTACAGCAGCTGATGGACTGCAATCCTGGCTGAGCAAAAACTTCCTCAACCTCAACGAGAGCAAGACCGAGGTCATCTTTTTTGGACCGCAACCTCCAGCCTCTCTGGTTGATATTCTGGGCTCTATCAAAAAAAACATCCTCCCCTCGGTCATGAACCTTGGAGTGACCCTTCACCAGCACTTTTAAATTCGACAAGCAGGTCAGCACCGTAGTAAAATTCCTGCTTTTTTAAAATAAGACTATTGGCCAAAACCAAGTCGTATTTATCTTTTAAAGACTTAGAAAGGGTTATTAACGCCTTTGTAACCTCGAGACTGGACTATTGTAACGCTCTGTATGTGGGTATGGACCAGGCCTCAATCAAACGCTTACAGCTAGTCCAAAACGCTGCTGCACGTTTGCTGACTGGCCACAAAAAGCGCGACCACATCACCCCTATTCTGGCCTCACTACACTGGCTTCCAGTTCGGTTCAGAATTGATTTTTAAAATCCTTTTATTTGTTTTTTAAAGCACTAAATGGGCTGGCTCCGGCCTATATAGCTGAACTGCTCCAGCGCTACACCCCAGCCAGAGCTTTAAGGTCTGCTGACCAGCTGCTGCTGGTAGTGCCCAAGACCAGGCTCAAAACCCGAGGGCACCGAGCCTTCGCAGCAGCTGGCCCCAGGCTCTGGAACACTCTGCCCCTCCATGTGAGGTCGGCCCAGACCCTATGGGGTTTTTAAATCAAAACTAAAAACACACTTCTTCTCTCTGGCTTTCTAGTTAGAGCGGAGCACGACTCCTGACTTTTCCGTGTGTTTATTTTTATTTGTTTTTTAAGATATATCTGTTGTAATTTATTGTCGTTTATTGTGATTTGTAGTAATGTGTTTTTATTACATGTACAGCACTTTGGCTCGACCAAAAATCGCTTTTAATGTGCTATATAAATAAAACCTGATTTGATTTGATTTGATTACTTCCTAATGTTTATTGATATATTTAGAGGGAGGGGATGGCAAGGAATGCTTCAAAATTTAGATTAGATTAATTTCTACCATTTTTTAAATTCATGGTGGTTTCAGTAATCCCATGGTACTTGAGGACATAAGTAATCTAAATGACTAATGTACTCTTTATGACTTTCAGAAAGGACAGGAGACCAACAGGTGACTATCAATGGACTAGCAGCAACATGATTATGACGTTAAAAGTGTTGTTTTAGGAACATCCATTGTAAATACATGGAATTCAATAAACATTGAATTCCATGTATTTGTCTGTGCCTTTTCCTCCGTGTTGTCCTGGCATATAGTCTCCACCATGGTTTGCTGTGCTGCCTGGGGATGCTCCAATCGCTCAGAGAAAGGAGTAAGAATCAGAATGTACGGCTTCCCCCACTGACACAGAGAGGAGGGAAAAATGGCTAGCTCAAGTCAGCAGGAGCAATTTAACAATCAAAACAGAAAGCCGCAACAAAATATGTGAGGTAATCATATTCAAACACTGCATTTGCACTTTTTTCACAAAACGAAGACCACACCATTGGGAAGCTTAATATTTGGTTTTAATACAAATAACAGGGAAAGGCTTGAAAAACTCTGAGAGTTGAGACTCAGGGTGCAGGGTGAGGGTCTCAGTGCAGGTATTCAGGGTCTATTAGCCGCGTTCACACCGGAGTACTGCAAACCACGCCCGTACACTCTGAAAATGTTGTGTGGAGACGCCATTGTTTTTCCTCGCTACAAAAACACAACGCTCCGTGCGTTGTGGTTTGTTTTTGAAAGCAGTTTATGGCAAGCATCAAGAAATGATGAGGAGGTGTCGGCGCTTCTGGAGATCTACGCAGAGGACGCGACCCAGGGAATGCTACTGAAGCCGGTTCGGTAGCTTTCACTCGACCTGGGAATGTTGCACACCGGGCTAATATAAAGAAACTCAGGACTACAAACGGCGGATTCAGTGGCCAACGATGACTACCACGATGAAGGTAAAATCAACTACATGCACTGGGGTTTTAATCTGCACAATAATGGTCTCAGATGTACTTTTATTTGCTCAGTAGATCAAGCTAGCCATGCTAGCCATAATAGGCTAACACCGGCCCCGAGCTAGCTACATCTAGCTAGCTAGATATTCCTCTGCCGCTATGAAAACGTTTTGACTTGTGAATAACTGTGCAGTGTTTCTGTAATTTGCTTCTCTAACTCATGGCACTAATCGTCTGTTTCAGGCGAGGATGGACAACTCTCGGGATTGGAAACAAGCTGCGCCATGAGGAAGCGTCGGCGCAAGCAGCAGATGAGCGACAAACTGCATTTAATAACAGTTATTTGGTATAGTTTTTTGTAAATACTGACACACGACACACAACGTTGCACTAAGGTGTGTATGCTGCTGAGAATATCCCTACACCCTGGGGACAGTTATTTTATATTGTTATTACTGTTATGACTTTATTTTATATATAATGTTTACTGACATGTACAACTGACACTTTATTTACATTTAAAATTGTTCTATTTAATGTTATGTCTTGAGAGTGCAATAAAGAAAACCGACATGGCGAATTAAGCTTATTTCTCCTGACACTTTATCTTTGTGACCTGTGTAGCATCCTATACATCACATGCAAGTGATTATTCTGATACCATCATGTTTAATCGGTTATAAACTGGCAAAGCTTTATTTGTCATTTATTATCATCAATGTTGCAACCTTGTGGGGGAATGGCAGGGGCACATACACAAATATTGACAATTTATATCATTTTAAATATTATTTGACCTAAACTTTTAATTCCCCCCCATTTCAAACAACACAACATGGAGTCCACTATGGGCCAACAACTAACATGTATGTTTGCATAGTGTTTATGGCAGACGGATGCAGTGGGTCTCAGGAAGATATATAAATAAAGGGTGGGTTGCTGCTGGAGACTATCCCTACACCTGGGAGTTTATTTTAATTGTGATTTATTGTTATATATAGTACAACTGACACTTTATTTTATATTGACAATGTTTACTGACATGTACAACTGACACTTTAGTTATATTTAAAATATTTCTATTTAATGTTATGTCTTGAGAGTGCAATAAGAAAAACCGACATGGCGATTAAACAGATCCTGTATCAGCCATCCTACGGTGAAACATGGCCAATCATGTGTGCTTTCCGTCGGCCAATCCTTTTCCTAAAGCTTTTGAACTGCCTTGATGCTGAAGAAACTTTGCGATTATAGCATTCGACGTGTGGCGGCTCCGGATTTTTGTCGGACGCCTAATAGGCTCAGGCTCTGGCCGCATTAACGAAGTTACAAAGCTGTATAACATGAGCACAAACAGCACAACTTCAGTCGACTACATCTCCATCATGTCTGAGGTCGGAAGGTAAACAACAGACAGTATACGCGGGAAGTTTTTCTTCTTCTTCTCTTGTTTTGTAGCGGATTGCAAACAACTTTAAGGTGCTTACCGCCACCTACTGTACTTGTAATCTTCCCTCAGGGAAAAGTACTCCGGTGTGAACGCGATCTTGTACTAAGTGCCCTGGGGTTAAAAGCGCCAGGGCTCTTAGTGCCGGAACTAAGTACAGGAAAGTACTTGGTGTGAACGCGGCTGAATCCCCCTCTGGTTATTGTGCTGAAAGAGGGAGAAACAGACAGGAGAATGGGTTATACACACCTATATAGCACACCTATTGGATGGGAAATTGCCTTGGGGAGATAAGGTGTGGTCTTTGTTTCCAACTGAAGTTATGGAACTTTATTATTTGTGAGTTTAACAAAGTATGACAAATGGCATCAGTAATGGATGTGATATGAATTTGTATAAAGTTGTCTCACATTCTTGGTCGTATTTTACGTACAGATTGTAATGAGTGTATACATGTCCAGTAAGTCCTCCACCTGTAACATCACTGCCCCTCCACCTGCCATACAGTAGGTTACTAATATACACTAACAAGATTACTTATATAATACAGTGATAGAATACATGTTTAGTATGCTTACTTATATACAACAGTAGTATTAAATGTACCTTGTGTTTTCACTCTCACTTTGTCATCATTTAAAAATCAGCTGAGCTGCAACATAATACAGACAGGTAATAATCAACAGAATACACTAAAAAGACTCACCCATAAATTACGTTTTGTTTACTGTTTAGAAGTCTCAAATATGCACTCTAAATTAATATCAATAGCGATGTATCACACAAATAGCTCTCTTCCTTATTATGTGTAACGTTAACTTTAATTATACTAGTTTGTAGGGCCTACTCCAAAATGGAGATCGTAATTTCTCCACCTCCACTCATTACAATCACACGTGCCCCAATGTTATATTTAACTAATATTATATTCCTCCACCCCACAAAAAAATCACGTTTCGAAGCCCTTTTTCTCTAATTCCACAACGTTGGATGAAATAACATTAGGAGAACGGATTAATAGCTGTTCATGGTTAACGTGTGTTGCTAACTTTATCCGGTATCCTAGCCTATTCTGTTTATCTGTAAACGTTCCCTAAATCTACTGATTTAGGGATAATCCACTAACATCCTTTAATACACATGTTCATTTGACTCAGATGTGCTGATAATATCCGCAATATAATCTTTAAACGTCTTCTTACCTTTAAAAGTCCATCACGAACGGTCTATTATGCTGCAACTCTACTGTGCTGCTCCACGATCCGCCATTGCTGTAAAAAAACTGGTCCATTGGAGTGAACGGAGATGTCGTAACTCTTCTATTATACGGCTCTGGCTATGTCCTGCTAGTCTTATTATCCTGGCTGCAACTTTCCCGCTCACCCTTGGTATTCCCTCGTACAGGATCTTGTTGGTTATATGTACACTCTTGCTGATGTTAAGTACTGCTTGCAACATTCTAGTTACTTAGTCGGTTGGGTAAAATGGATGAGGAGAATGACTGGTTATAAAAAAAGAAATCTAGAGCAGGGTTGCCAACTCTCACGCATCTCTGGCGTGTGACACACGCTTTCCACTCTCAATCTCACGCTCTCACGCTGCCCAAACTATTCTCACGCCCAAAAACAAGAATACCGAAGACTAGAAACGGTTTTGAAAACTTTTGTCACGTAGTGATCTTCTTCTCAATAGAACATCTTTGATAATGTCTTCTGACCAATCAGAATCACGATAACGGCGTGGTGTTGTTGCAGGAAGTCCCGACGGAGAATACTTTTGCGGTAGTACATCTCTATACATCGATACAACATTACGTGTTGATTGAAATCAACACGTAATGAAATAAGACCCCACGGTTTGATGATTGATAGGTGTGTGGGCTGTCTTTCATTTTGACACACAGAACAATGGGGGCTATCCACCCTTATCCACAATGTAAAGTAATTCACACAGCCTCTCCCTCTTCTCTCTGTGAGGAGCAGCAGGTTCAGCTTTCAGAACAAAGTCACACAAACTAAAATGCCATTCATTTTTTTAAATATGTCGTGACGTGTAGTAATAGATTGATTTATTTTTCTTCTCAAGAGAGTACCAGAATGTGTATTTTATGTTAGTATTTAAAAAATCTCCTGGGGGAGAATCCCCCAGACCCCCCTGCAGGGGTTGGGTTTTCAGCATGTCAACTCTTTCACTTAAGGCAGGGCTCTCCAACACGTCGATCGCGAGCTACCGGTAGCTCGCGGGCAGCTTTTCAGTAGCTCGCCGCTCTGATTATCGATTATTGCGTAGTAAGGTTGCTTATTGATTTTTCGGCCGCGGCTGCCAATAACGTTTTTTATTTTAGAATTGTTTCTGTCACACGAATATCAAATGGTCGGTGACGCAGAGATCTAGGAACAGACGTGACAGCAGCACAGCGACACCACACACGGAGCAGTCTGCTTTCTCCACCAACACCAGTCCAGAACCAACAGCAGAATGACCCGCTCTGAATCAGGCCCTGTCGCTGCGGCTCAGAGACACACAGGGAGGGATTTTGTGTTTTTTGAAAAACACTCGTTATCGTCATGTCAGGTTTTTGGTGGATTTAATCAAGTCTTGGATTGCAGAGTATGAATGTCCTCTTGCTATTTTCAGTTGATAAATACTTGTGTAAAGTTTGTGAAGGCAGGAATAAAGCTTCCGCGATCACCCGTCTCCTCTCCGTTCCTCCAAACCCCGCCCCCTCCCTGAAATAATGAGTGACAGGCTGATAGTGACCCGATAGATAGAAACTTTATTATTCACTTAATCACTGAACGAGATATGATGAAGTTAACCTAATCTCATACATTCATGGGATTTATGTAACAGTAAGACAGAGAATGTAAGTGTGCACCCACATGCACTATTTTTGTTTTTATAATGCTGTTGTAAATACTCCTGTTGTCTGCTGTGTTTCAGACTTAAGTCATGTGTGTGATGCCACATTCAGGACATTCAGTGTCTTTTTTTTAACAGAAGACCGTAGCTAGAAGCTGCAGCTAGACTGCAGAAGCATTAGTCTTTTGTTTTTGAGGATGGAACCATTTTCACACACAGATATAGGGAGGCTAGACCTATACAATTGATTTATTATGGTTTATAATTTAATGTCAAGACGAAGAAGAAGAAGAAAAAGATGGCTGAACAACTGTTCAGTGTCAATCCTGTGGAGATCTCCAAAATAATGTTCAGCTTAAGTCTCAGCAAAACTCACAACATTTCTGGAGCCTTGTAGACCCCGAAAACTATAGAACATTCACCAAGCAGCACTGAAAATGTCTGCTTTATTTGGTTCTGTTCTACATACCTTTGTGAAGCAGCTTTTTCTGACATGAATGAAATCTAAATACAGAACAAGACTGACTGAAGAACATTTAAATGACTCTATTAGAGTGAACCTAATGGGTACACTCCAGCATACACCTGTATGGTGGACTGCCAGTGCCATTCATCTCACTAACAAAAGAGTGAAATGCTTGTAAGGTGGTGATTAAGGACACTTATGTGAATGTTAAGTGATGTACGTATACGTGGGCCATAATAATATGTGAGAAATCTTCGTTTTCTTGGACCTTGATGTGAAGTTAAGATTTTTGATAAGCTTTAGGTATTGCAATTTCACACGTGTACAAAAGTATAGCTTAATTCAACTGATGAGGGCTATGTGAATAAATGTAAGCGATGTGATGCAAGTAGCTCTTGGCCACTTTCATTTTTTGAAAGTAGCTCTCAGATGAAGAAAGGTTGGAGACCCCTGACTTAAGGGGAAATTGCAGGATTGGCTCCAGGTCGTCCTTTTTATTTACTACAAGACAAATGTGCCTTTTTATTTCATACAGTTCAATTTGGATTGAGACAGGGAAATCATCTAAACCTCACGCGTGGCGTTTCACTGTCGGGGGGAGCGTGTATGCAATTACATTGCAAATACTGACTTGAGCCCCACCACTGTAAGGGTTAGCCCTACCATAGATTACGCAACAAAAATACTCTGGAGCCGCAACTGCCGACCCGTATTGCGCATGCGCAGATCTAAGATCCAGTAGAAATTATAAAAAAGTAAAAGTCTGCTGCTTATTGTTCTACTTGGCCAAAATAGAGTCAAAGAGTATATGAGAGTGAGAGTGTGTTAATTAATATATTTGGCAGTTTGGAGTATGTCTGTAGATTTGTTTGTGTGTGTGTGTTTCATAGGCCTCTCACGATAATTAATTTTGTTGGATACATTTTCCCGGAAATTATTGCGATAAACGATAATATTGTCGGCACCGTTGTATGACCATTTTAGACCACTGACATAATGAAAATATATAATAATAATTCAAGTACATCCTTTCAAACTGCTAATCACATCCTCATGTAAATGGCAATTTATCGAGGTCAGAAAAGTTATCGAGTTCATTTTTATTTATCGTACGATAAGTCAATGAATTGCTTATCGCGACAGGCACACAATAAAACAGTGGAAACAAACATGTTTGACTTTCATTAGTGAATGAAACTGTGTGCCCTTTATAGTCTGTGTCCATTATTGTGTATTTGTATATATTGTATATATATCCTATATGCTAAGGTCCCGCTGCTGACACGATAGCAGTCATTTCGTGCGCATATGTGTAATTAAACCGAATTAAACCCATGATATCAAAGTCTCACTCCAGCCAGGTACCCAAAGTTGGCAACCCTGATCTAGAGTGTATTGGTCTTTATCAATGCCAATACCTGTTTTTAAGTCCAAGGTACTAAGAATAATGAAATTACGTAATTGTGCTCGTGCACAGTGGGAAAAGTACTGCGGTGTGAACGCGCCTATTGTCTCTTGAGAAACCAGCAAGTCCTCTCACTGGCGCGAAGATCAAAGCAGTCTGTGGGTCTGGCTCGCCATTTTGTATCAGAGCGCGTATGTGTTTTCCTCTCACTTGCGCAGCACAACTCGATCGATCAACTTTCTTATCCAGTTAAAAAAAACCTGACCTGTACGACAGGTCATGAAAGAATATAAATATAATATAAACTAACAATATAAATGATATAATTACATTTTCAAAACTACTGTAAACTTAGCTCTTTTGTCAATACAGCTTACAACAAGGCTCAAAATGGCAGCTTTACTCTCCTCTAAATGTTTCATTTATCCTGTTCATACACAATAACACATATTTCCCCTTGTAAAACACACATTAAAGCCACGTAGTTTCAGTCAAACAAAATAACAAATACATGACTTTGCAAGCCATGTTCATCATAGCTTCCCTTACGGGCCGTCTCCACGGCAGCGTTAAAAAAATCTTGGAGGTGGGCGTATCTGAGGCTTGGGGATTTTTTTGCGATCAACCAATCACATGAATCTCCCGCCCGCGACATATGAAGCCAAAAAGCCCGAAGTAAACTGGATATAAACTCCCCAAAACAGGCGAAAACATACCACTGTCTCTGCCACCTCCCTCCATGCCTGGCTCCTCCGGTTTATATCCCGGTAGGTCTGGTCATAAAGCACCGGGGTGATTGATTCGCTACCGCTAATTTCTCCTCCATGTTTGGAATATGAGGAAATGACCTGCGGTCTGTCTCTCCCAGCATACACGCCGTTTGATTGGCTAGAGCTTGAACTGTCAGATTTGCGTACACGGGATTTGATTGGCTGACGCTTCCTCCTCAGTTTCAAAAGTTGAACATTGTTCAACTTTGGATCTTGAAAATCCTGAGAATCTCCGCTCGCCTGCCCACAATGCATTTCGGCGAAAGCGAAAAAAAGTGACGTCACCCCATTCAAAGTGAATGGGCAGAAGCGTTTCAAGATTTTTTAACGCTGCCGTGGAGACGGCCCGTTACAGCTCAACAACATGAAATGCTAACAAAGAAGCTAACATTATTCACTCTTACAAAACTTTTATATGAAAGGTTTGACTCACCAAAACACCGTTGGTTAATGTTCTATACCGTTTATTGGGTTTCCCGGCCGTGTGGATGGTATTTGTATCTTTTAAAATAAACTTTGAATCACTTAATATAATTTACACTGCTTGTCTCATCTGCTTCTTGCTCGTTTTCCTCTCTTTTCTCCTGCTACGCTGCGATCCTTAAAAGAACAGTAGCCTACCTTGTAATTTGTCATAGGCCTACTACTTTTATTTATTATATTTTTAAAGGATGATATCATTGACCAATTTTAAACGTGTATCTTTTAATGAAATACCTTTTTAATGACTTTATGCTTAGGCTACTACGTTTTAAATGGGTTACATAAGTATCTGATATCACATGTTTACATTTTTTAATAACTTAAGACTATTCAATATAAAAGTGGTATTGTCAACAAGTGAACAGGAAAATGTTGGTTTTAATCAAGTTAAGCATCATATATGATAGCCTATGTCTTTTACTCAGAAATTATAATCTTTTGTTTCTGTGAAGTAGGCTATCTGATTCTACATATTTACGTAATAAAAAATAGCATTCATTCCATATATTGTTAACATGTATACTTTACTATTTCAATAAAGAGACCAAATCTGCAGACTGGCTATGAATGTCTTTAATGTTTCCCAGATCAGAATCACAGCATACAGTGTATAATAACTTCTAAAGTAAACAGAAATATCATCACCTCATTTATTTATATAGTTTTACTATACTTTTTTTTAATAATCATCTTTTTTTAAATTCCATTATTTAACATTTTTCTTCATCTCAAGTCTTGGGTTTCTGAATTCAACAAATAATGTAAAAACAAGACAACAGGTGCAACTCCGCAATGGAGGTTGTGTGTGTGTGTGTGTGTCACTGTCTTTACCGTGGGCCATATGAAGTCATTTTGGTTTGCTTGGCTGACTGCAGTTTGTTGAGTCTAGGTGTGTCCACATACATCCAGTCTGATCCACCGCTAAACACACACATTCAACCTCTCTAAGTGCACTGGCCTTTTTGAGATTTACTTAAAATGTCCTCCCTTTCTTCACGGTTATGAAGATGAAACTGTTCACTGCTACATCAAATGGTCCACACAACCTCCATGATCACAATGCAACACAGTGAGTGTAGGGAAAAGGTCAGCCCAGCTGTGTGATCTCATTACTCTGTGAGGCATCTTGGTATCAAAGCCCTCATGTGGGCCCACGTGTTTAGGGGCCACAGGTTAACACTGCTACATGTGAAGTGAGCTAACATTGAACTGTCTTTGTGTTTAGTGTCTTGACCATTGTTCAAACGCCAGGTCCTAGGTTAGTTTGCTTTTATCAGTGCTCTTAGCCTCCATAAATACTTTGAAGTTAAATCCCTCACACATTCATCAGGACAATAGTTGGATCATATCCCTAAATAATAGTTTGCTAAAGCTTAAACCAAAAAGAGAATAACAAAATGCAGAGTAATTGACCCCCTCTACTACAACCTCAGACAAACAAGACTTAAACTATATATTTTTTTTAATTGTAATATTCAAACTAACTACAGAGTCTGGGGCCCTCTGTCGTGTGTGGGCTGCAGTGGAGATGAATTTCTGCTACAGTGGCTAATGAATCAGGATGCTACAGGATACCCACGTGATAATGGGCAACATGACACAAAGTAAAGGGAAAGGTCATTTTTGAATGGCATGAAAGGGATGTCGGCAAGCAGTCGATGTGAAACCTCAAGCTGGTGGCCCTTTTTTTTTGCAAACTGCACCTGTTGTCTTTTTGTTGTCACAAAGTAAGCATTTCATTCATTCACTCAAAAAGAAAAAAAGAAAAAACAAACAAGAAACTTAATATTTACAAATATTTTGTCTGTTTGATTCTTACACATAAAAATGTACAGTTTTGATCTTCTTCCAGATGTTGAGTGTCTGTCTGTCCTGCTGTCCAGTTTGGGCGCTTTTCTTCACACATCCAGATTCCTCAGAGTGGGTTGACTGCAGTGAAGCCGCCTCAACGCTGCCCTCCAGTGTTAGCTTATAAAATAGACAGGGGAAAACAGACAAACTGAAGACCTTGTTGCTGTTTTCACCTCTGATGGTGTCATTGTAGCTGTGTTGTGGTGAGGTTAACCTCACAACCACTCACTGCCTCATTATCTGCAGCAGTGAGTAGAAAAGGGTTCATATGGGTCTGATTACACCCATCAGTCCCTCCATGGGACGATGAGCAGGGTATCCTCCTGTCAAACATTGTGGGTAGAAAGATGGTCATGCCTTTGAATGTCTTTATTTGCTAATGATTAGTTCATCCTCCTGTGATTTCTACATATAAGGCTGCTAAGTCTTTTTCCTATTTCCTCCCGAAGTTTATTTTCCGCAGCGTGCACCTTTCCCCTCGCTGTCCATCATCTGTTCCACAGCATTTATCCACGGGCAGCACACCCAAGTCAGTTGTTTTGTGTTTTACATTGTGCACAATTCCTTTTCAGCGGGCTTACAAAATCTCTGACAGGAGCAGCCAGGTATATCTCCTCCTCTCCAGCCCTCCCCGCTACCCTGGTAGGCAGTAATAAAATAGAAAACAAACAAACAGGCTAAAGCTAGGGCACAAGCAAAGACAGCACCAGTGACTTCTCCCATACTAGACGTAGGCTACCATGTGTTCCTGTGGGCTCAAACAACAGTTCATTAACGTACTGTACTAACCAGAGATGACCCATTTTTGAGATCCAGCAGAGAATTGGAGGAGGTGAGGGGAATCGCTGTTGGCCTGCACACTCTTACTCCAAAGAAAGGAGCAGAATCAGAGACAGCAGCTGTCCACTGTGTTGCTTTTACCCTGTTTAGGAGATCCAAACCCCTTTTTCATCTTGCAGCTCTGCGATGCAGGCCACGGTTACCCTCAGTGTGCTTAAAGTTTAATTTACAACACAAAAAAAGTCACACGCTTAGTGAATTAACCCTTGAATGTGAGAGCTGAACTGAGGTCAGAAATTGTGTGGAACGCAGCTGACACAGTGAAGTCAGGTGTTTCTGAGTTTTGCGGTCACGGCAGGGAGTCGGTCGCGGGCGATCACCGCAATATGGGTGCAAGAAATCAGTGGGAGGGGAGTAAGTGCTGTAGATATGGAGCGGGATGTTGGCGTACGCAGCAGGACGGAGCTCTACGTTTTTTTACCACAGGGGGGATCCTGCCTGTCTGCCTCTCTATGTCATTGCTGTTTAATTAGGGCCCACTGACGCCCATGTTAAACAGTTCTGACAACAGGCACAAATGAAACAGAATATGCATGTGCTGGAAATAGGGGTGCAGACAGGAGGACGGTGTACGCTAAAGAGCAAAGGCTGCCTGTTTCTGTTTTGTTTCTCACCCTTACTGAAATACAAAAATAATTCTGTACAGGCAAGCTACAACGACAGATTTGGTTCCCTAAAAAAACGATCGTCTTCATACAGATGGGAAGAAAAAGTAGCTCCTGTAGGATGGTTAGCGTGGTTTCACACCTTGTGGGAGAAAAACCCTCTAACTAACGTCATATAGGAGAACATGATTGGAAGAGTTGTTCAACAGCTCATGAGATTTGTGGCGATTACTCTTTTTTTTTTAATAATAAATGTTTGGACGTGAAGGGATACTACAGGATCTTCTGTGTTGCTTTTGATCTGTGAGATAAAACAAGATATCCAGAGTGGACCGATATGATTTGATTAGATTTGGGAAACGTGCATTGACAGATACAGTGTCCTCCCCGCCCCCCCGCCCCCGTCATCCTCTTTAAAAATAATTCATGCATAGATCCCCACTGAGAAAACCCATTTATATACTTTCTCCTTTGTACACATTTATATATAACTATATATAATATCATTTCTCTATATCTATATTTTCAGCAAAAAGATCTTTCCACAAAAAACAACAATTAAACAAATGCTTGAAAAAAAAAAGAGAACAGAAGATGTGAGAAAGAATAAAACACAATCAAGGGCCAGTTTGGCACTTTGTCATGAGAACACACAGCATCTGTTCATTGACAGTAAATAGGAATACTGGAGAATCTTCTTTAGTTTTTTTCTCCCTCGATGCAAACACAGTAGTACATACTTGGCACAAAGAATGCTGGTAGTAATGAAAGTATCAGATATCAATGTTTTCATAGCTATGTGATTACTGTATGTACTCTATGCCCACTCCTACAGCTCAGCTGCTTGTGAGTCCTTAGAGCAAAGGAGCGCTAGGGAGAGGGAGAGAACCACATGTCGAATGAGAGGAACAAAGCAGGGAAGGAGACACAGATGTAGAAAAGAGAACAATATATGCACATAACACACCAGGGAGCGAAAAGAAGAAGATGATGGAAACTGCATGGGTCGAAAAAAGCATTCGTCCTTCTGACAAATGTCAGGGGGCTTCAGTCGAGAAAGAGCAGACCTTTGAAGAAAGTATCTTTGAGAGATCTGAGTCACCCCTTAACTGATCATCTGCTGCCATGCAGTTCAGTTGCTTCTCCACACGCCACCAGTGGAGCTGCTAAGTTTGACAGCATGATGGAGGAGGTGGAGTTGTTTTTGGAGAGAGAGTATAAGAGAACAGAACAAAGGCCCAAATCCAGAGGCCTCCCTTCTCGAGCCAGTATCTCTGGTCCTTAGTCCCTACTATACCCTGGTGGTGGAGTGGGGATGGGGCAGGGTGTTGTTGTGGCCGGTGGAGGGGAACGTGTTGAAGGCATGAAGAGGCTGCATGCCAGTGATGGTACTGGGGATCATGGTGATGGTGTTAGGCGTCATCAGCGGCACGTCGTCGGGGGCACGGCGCAGCGCCAGCGTGTAGTCTGGCGGGCAGGCGGGTCGTAGGATGTCGTGGGGCCGGAGAGGCTCCATGTCGTGGTGAGGGTCGTGCTCCGAGTGCTTCATCTGCAGCGACATGATCTCCTCCTCCTGGCTGTGAGCCAGATCATTGGCTGGCCCGCCCCGTTGGGGAGACAGCCGGTGTCGTCGCATCTCGTGCCGCTTGTCACGCTTGTAGTAAAGTGCGGCAAAGGCCAGGATGTTGAGGAAGAGCAGTGACGCCCCCACAGCGACTGTCACACTCAGCTCAGTCGAATAGTCCCGGGTGTCTCCGGGGAAAAGCTCCTGCCGTGGACGCTCCGAACCATAAGGCTCCGGATCAGAGGGGAAGGTAGGGTAGGGGTGACGCGTGGTGCGAGGGCCCGGTGTTCTTGGCCAGGGTCTCTGGCTGCCTGAGCCAGGACCCGACGGAGAACGGGTGGTTGTGGGGAAGAGCTCCTCATGTAGACTGTGGAGATGGGGGACTAACTCCAGCCAGAAAGCCACCTTGTTGGCCCTGTAGTTGTCCCTAACACGAGGCTTTAAGCCAATGTGGAGGTACTGCTTGTCCTTGGAGTTGAACTTGGTCCAGATGACCTCTTCAAAGCGGTTGGGCTTTGTGTGAATGAACTTGGTGTCCTGAGGGACTGGCAGGTTGGGGTCCCTAGTGGAGGAGAGAGGGGACATATCGTCAATATTTGTATCAATCTGGTTCAAAGTATGTAATAATTGTGTTGACATCTGAAAAAACCTTTCAGACTCAGGACACTTAGCTTTTAGAAACTCTACCGACATCTGGTTAGTAAACAGAAAGAAAGAAAGACACTACTCTACAACTGAAGAGGCCCTACCCCTAGCTAGTCTATCCTGCATTTGCACTACAACGCAAAAAGAGACATTTTAATATACCGTTATGAAATCAAAATCATCAGAAAGACCTACCCAGTCTTGGCGAAGTTGGTCCAGTAAGTCATGACCACGGCACTCAGCATCACGTCGTTCTTCGAGAAGTTGCATGGGAACAGATCCGTAGCACCGATCATGGGCACGCCAAATACGTACGGTATCTCATCTCCATGTGCGGCATCGGCCCATTCGGGGCGCGTCTCCGTCTGGCAGTGGTGGTAAAATGTGTAAAAGTAAACCGGAGACTGAAACTCGGCGTGGAGTTTGGCGGTGGCCACTGCCGGCGCCACCCACTGGTGGTCTGTGAACAGCGCTAAGAGGGTCTTCCTTCGCATATCGCCATTGTCTCTGTCTGCCCAGTCTGTGTACATGAATTTGATAGTCTCCCTCAGGATGTCTTTGCCTGGAGGATAAGATGCGGGAAGGGAAAGGGACAGGAAAAACAAGGGGAAGGGGGGAAAAGAGAAAATTGTGATAAGTTGAGAGAAAAGTGTTGACATGGATAGAATATTTTCATAGAAGTACAAAGAACTGGAATGACAGGTAAAGAGTGTTTGTATGCATGTGTGATAGATACAACTGAGTCAAATAGTGACACAAAGGGCAAAAGCGTAAATACGCCTCTCGTAGAGAAGAATGAGTGACAGGCACTTGAGAGGAAGCGTGACTGCATTATCAAAATGCGTCTGTATTTTGACTGTGGCCCGCTGTGAGGGCTTTGCAGGCTGATCTGTGGAGAACAACAGCACTGTGATTGGGAGCTGCCTGGGGGATGATGAGAGACGGCATTAGTGCCCACGGAGTCTCAAAGGCCAAAGCACAGACCCACCACGGTGAAAGATCATCTCGATGATAGGCAATCTCTTTAGCATGCCTGTCTTGGTTGGTGCTCTTTGCCGGGCTCACATTGTATCTCTTTTTCTCATTCTTTGCCCACATATTGTGTTTAAAAACATTTGATTCCAATGGGAGTTGTGACGATGTTTTTGTATTTTTATTTTTTTAGAAAGCCTATATTGTAATGATGAATAACAGAATATGAACCCCTTTTTTTTCATAGTGTGTAACACACTCATCTACCAGGGAATAGTACAGTATTTATTAAATTGTTTAGGCCACTTTTGTGCTAATCATTTATTCTGTAACTGATACTTTTAGAACTTTAAGTTATTTTTATTTTGGCAATTTATCCTTTCATTTGAGTTGTGTGTGTGTGGACCCCAGGAAGGTTTCATTACATGGGGGTGTCATCTTAGAGGTGGTACACTCAGAGAGAGTACATTACATCCTGGATGGAGTACAATGTCGACAGTCCCTACCTTCAGGGTAGCCGTAGAGGTTGTCCACGAAGTTGGAGATGGTGTAGTCGAAAGCAGCAGCTGTGATGCCGTCGTTGTCCTCACTGTCGTCCACAAACTTCAGCCCCTCGCCTTGGTTCACTCCTATCAGGATGTCATAGTTGAGGAACTCCCCCTGGTGGTGCAAGAGGGGAAGAACATGTTGAGGGCTGAATTCAGTACAATTATGAAGGCTGCTAAACACGACTTTGTTTTGTGCATTTGTAAAGTCAAATCAGCTTTTTTCCTACTTGTATGTGATATCTATGCCAATAGTGTTGATGTATAGCTTTGGTTGTGGGACAATAACTACAAGCTCAGTAAAAAACAGGGACAAGGTGAAGGAGTATCACTTAAAATAGGGGCAGCAGCAGTCTGACATAATGAGCTTTTAATGTAATTTTCCCAAAATAATGCAATTTTTTCTTTCTTTCTTTCTTAAGAACATATGTTTCAGGTTTGAGTTATTGTTGCATGTTAAGATGATGTCATTTTGGTCTATCGTGAAAGCAATAAAGTATTTATCATAATAAAAGTAAGAAACCAGGAAAATAAATCCAGTTTAGATACATTTATATTACATTTATCCAATTATACCGTATCCATTATATGATAATAATCATAATAGTATATTGGAACAAATCACTTTTTGTATTAGGACTGCATTTCTTTATAATACTTTCCCTCAGTCCGTCTCATTTTTTTACCCTTATGTGAGAAATGTAAACAACTGATGTTAATTGTGAGTATTAAGAACTTATAGAGCTTACAAGTAAAAGCAATTAAGAATAGCAAAATAAGAATGACAAATAACTAAATATGAAATCAGAAGGTTTTATTTGTATCTTTTGGACTATTCCTTATCTTCCCTGTGTCCTTGTGTAATACTGTATGGCAGGGGTCGGCAACCCCTGGCACGCGTGCCACCATTGGCACGCGGCACCGTAACCAGTGGCACACTAGGAATAAGTGGAATAAGTGTACAAAATATTTTAATTGTATTTTCGGATCCTGAACGAGACCGCCACCAGAGCGGAAGACATGCACGCAACGCAGCCCCGCTCTGTCCAGGTGACTTTCTGCCGCTTTCCTCCGTGGTGCAGGGCTGAACGTTTCACCACAGAGGAAAGCACAAATTGCAGTACCCATAAGGAGCTGTACAAATGCCACAGTTTTTGCGTGGCTGTGTCTTTAGCTGAAAGCCCAGTGGCGATCTGCTCATCTCTCATTGAAATAACATGCTACAAAGGGGCGGACTGGCCATCTGTGTGTTGAACTTTCCTGTCGGCGAGCTCTTCTTGGGAGGCCGTTGCATTTATTTAGCTGTTCTTCTGTTTCACAAAATACATCACAGACCTCTGTTTTCTGCTGCCTCGTTTCACTTCCAGAAACATACACACGCTCCGTCACTCTCGCTCTACCATCCACACACGCACATGCACAAGCCACAACCCTCTCTCTCTCTCTCTCAAAGGGACAGCGATCTCATCTCAGTCTCATCTCATCTCATCATCATCATCATCATCATCTCATCTCATCGATCTCATCTCATCACCCTAATATCATAACATGTGTGTTCTGGAGAATCACAGAACGGACGATCGTCCTTATTATTATGCCGTTTAAACCAATTATTTAAATGTGTTTGTTAAATTCGGCATCATGTAAATTGCGCTGACAGGTCCACACACTGCTTCCCCGCAGCGAGGCCCCCCCGCCCTCCTGTTGATAGTTCACGAGCCTGTTGATAGTTCACGAGCGTCAAGGTCCTCCACCCTCAACTCCCCAAGGATTTGCAAGTACACAATGATTTGTATGTATGGGATAACAAGCAAAAATAAGTGGTGAGCCATGGGTATAGAATCTACCACCGAGGCAGTGTGTTTCAGCGTTTTAGGATACGAGGTCACACCAGCTGCTAAATGTCACAGCCAGACCCTAACTCTGTGGAAAGGTCACACCTCTTTCAACAAGTTCTCCATGTTCTCTTTGCATGGTAGACCCTCACCTGCTGCATGAGGATCTCAGGGTCGTCGGGCACCACGTCTCCGTCCACCACGGGGCCAAAGGCGATGTGGTAGCGGGCTGGCTGGATGTCCTGGTCCACCAGCTCCCGGAAGTTCTTGCGCCTCAGGCAGTCGACCAGGTCGGCCGTCTCTGTGTACGTGCAGCCCACCTTCCGGGCCAGGATCTTTGTGTACTTGAGGGGCTGGTAGTTGACAGACCAGCTGGAGATGGCTGTTCCACTCTGAGCTATGGCCCTGTGGAACAGACCTGAGGATATGAAAGAAAAAGAGGATTATAATACTGTATGAAGGGGTGAATATGACCAACAGCGTTTACAAATATTGGGTGATCTCTCTAAATGTCATGTGCTTTTCCCACCACATTTGTTTTTTGCCGGCAGGATGGAAACGTTCTCTGTTAAGAGAGACTTCTTGATATGAATATCGCACATCTCTTTTTCCACTAAAAGAATTACCCTTTATAAAAAAAAACTTCCAATTTGACTTTTTCATCTGATTATTCTCACTGGAATACAGTTGGCTGAGGCATTACGTCACTACAGACCCAAAGCACCTCGAATAGAGCATGCTACAGGGCTACAAAAGAAGCCAGACTGGGAATAAGCTCATCTGAGACGTCAAGAGAGCCATTTTCCTCTTTTTCGTGCTAGCTGTTTCTTCTCTCACTCTCCCTGGCTGTGTTCCTCCCTCCCCCTCTTCCTCTTTGTCTCTCTCCGTCTCCATGGTTCTGCCTTTCCGGTGCTGTTTGAACCACTCAAGTGGCTCGTTAAGAGGCCGCCTGACTCACTCCTTTCCTCTCGCGCTCCCCTTTTTCTTTCTCTTCCCTCTCTTGGGCTGAAGATTGGTCAGTTAATTATTAAGCAGAGCTGCAGAGCCTTCTTTCCCTGGAAATCAATTATAGTAAGAAGCAGCTCGGAAACAGCTATACCTACACATCTGCACCGAAAAAGACGCTATTATTTAATTCAAAATAAGAGAGCCTTTGCCGCTCAGTACTTAGCTAGATTTGGCTACTATATTCTTCCTCAATAATGTTAGAATGTCTCCACCTCTTCCCTTAAATACAGGATACTTTGGGTGATGTCTCCCCCCTTTATCATATCAGCATCACTTATAACCCCTCTCTCCGTCCTGTCTACCACTTCCCTCCTGCCATCCATCCTGTGCGTGCCTGCTGTCGTTTTTGATTTGCGACGGCGTGTAGGTGACATGATTGGTGTCCCTAAAGGGTGGGGATGACAGACTCCTTACCTGGTGTCCCTGGCGGGGGAGAGGGGGGGAGAATGACAGACAGGCGGCGTCTAGAGGGCTGGTGTTAGATGCGGATGGTGACGATGGGTTGATGACAAAAGCGGAGGCATGAGAATGGACTGGTGGCGGGGTGAGGGGGGTTGGTTGTCAGCAACAGGAGACAAGGGGTTAATACAGGCTTTCCCAACCGTTAGGGTCTGTCTGCTGCTAAAAGGGGGGGGGGGGGGGGGGTCCCTGAAAACATATAATTGAGCTACAATGAGTGTCAATGGCTGGTTGCTATCTGAAAATAAACAAGCAAGCAAGATAGCCAGTGCACATAGGCCATCTGAGAAATACTACATCATCAATAAACTTCATTTACTTTTCTAGAGTTAAATGAAATGTATTCCACACTTGTGTCTGTACTGTGTGTTAAGAACAGACATGGAGCTGGGAGCTAACTAAGCTAGAGATGTGTATTTTAGTGTAAAGCCAAGCTAGCTGTTTACCTTTCTTCTCTGCCTTTATGTTAAGCTACTGTAGACTAACCATCCTGACTCAGGCTTCATACCTTATGCAAAGACAAGAGTGGCATAATATAGTATGCTTCTGAGATATGATTTGACTTCATATGTCATTTCGAGTTACAAAATATCATATACAAGGTGGTTTAAATGTTGCTTTCTAGAGATGCTAATAACCTCAAAAAGGCATGGTTAGCAGTCATGCTAATGTTAATGCTAATTCTCGACACTGGAGTTCATTTTTTAATATTTGCTCTTTCCATATTTTGATTCCTAAACACAGAAACTTAAGGAAAGAATGTGATATTTTCTCGAATGCATTAGAAACACACTTGAAATTATTTACTGCTTATAGCACTGTTTACAAAGTTATAAGCACTCATACCAACACAGTCTCACGGCATTTCGTGTTATAGTCACGAAATTAATCTATTGATTCGTGTTCACCAACACGATTTCGCCATTTTTTTCGTGTCACACAGAACAATTTTAAAAGCAATGTAAATAATAACAAATTAGAAGGAAAAACAGATAAAAAAAAATACAGATTTCAATATTCTGACACAGAACGATTTTAGAAGCAATGTATTTCTATTGGTAGTATGTTTCGTGCCTGCACCAAATAATAACAAATTAGAAGGAAAAAAAGATGACAAAAAATACAGATGTCAGTATTCTGAGGCTCTGAGTCACATTTCTTTTCCTCGCGGACGGCAAAAAAACTCAGACATTATACAACTTAAAATAAAAGGGTTAGGCTTAGGGTAAGATATTGAGTAAGAAAATGTTTTATGAACCACACAGCTTCTGGTATTCCAAGACCCGACCGGACAAAAAGACGTGGTGCAGGCACGAAACATACTACCAATAGAAATACATTGCTTTTAAAATAGTTCTGTGTGACACGAAACAAATGCAAAAATCGTGTTGGTGAACACGAATCACTAGATTAAATTAATTTCGTGACTATAACACAAAATGCCGTGAGACTGGGTTGCTCATACATATACAAAATGCTTTATAATGAAACATTGAACATTTGAATGACTTCAATTGCTAGTCAGTCCATGACATTTGTTTTTGCAGGAATTAAAGCATATAATAATTCCCATAAAACATCATCTTTTTATAATGGCTTATCCATTAGCTATCCTGAGATATAGATATTTACAAGTGCTTATAACTTGAAAGTAAAACGCATAATATAATGCAGTATAAGTATGTTTATATTGTATTATAGACATCACAGAAATAAGTTAAAACTTTCCACACACTATGCATGGCCCCTGTTATGATATCAATATCAAATAATTGGGGTTATGGGAGGTTGCTCACGGCTAATTGGGTCACCTGCCGATGAGTGGAGAAAGGTTGGGTGTGCTGGGTTAATATGAAGGGTAGGCAGACATCAGTGTAATTATAGAGGCTGGGATAAATGGACACAGTGACACAGCAGCACAGATGCTCACTGGAGCTTTGACAACACACATTTGTTATTACAGCAGATTTACACAGACAGAATGAGTCAAAGTTAGAGGCGTCTGCTTGGTGCTTCAGACACAAACAAACACACTTAGATACACACAAACACAGAGAGGATCGAAACAGATGTGAGGTTTTGTGAACACGCTCTCTTGAATCTCTCTATCCACCGTTTCTTCCCTGTGTCTGTCCTACGCGGTTTGTGAATGAATAGAGGAGAGCGATATTGAGAGAGAGTCCTTGAGCAGTGTCGAGTTACGATTTGAGGAGGGCAGCTTCAAGAACGGCATGATCAAAGGCGTCGAGTGCGTGACCGTTTGGCTGCGGGTCGGCAGCCACACTGATCTCAATTCAGATCAAAGTGGATCGGTCCGTAGGCGTCTCTCTTTTGGTGGTGCAATGTTAACACTTAGCCCTCGGGGTGTGCTGTTGGTAATGGGGAGCACGAGGTCAGACGGATGTAGGTTTCTTTCGACCGAGGTAGAGCCTCTCTGCTGCAGAGCGGTGGACCGTTAACAGAGCCAGGAGCGCTCGCATACTCAGGTAATGTGGGGAAATGTTGGGGATTCATCCTCCGCAGACATGTACGACACAACCTGAATCAAACCTGGACTCGCTTATTAGACACATGACTGCTCAAATTCTTCAGTTCAAAGGATGTGCAGTGTTTTCCTCCGAGGATAGAGGTGTCAAGCGAACATCACAGGACTTAACGATTTCTGCGCTAGATGCTGCTCGCAGAGTCTCCATCTGACCACATGGGACAGGACCTTGCTGCTATGATTACATTTACACGGGTCATGAAATAGCCAAAGGCTGTATAAAGGAACAATGATGTTTAAATAGAGAGCGAGTCATTCCAGCGACAGATACAGGATCACACATTTTTTGTTTAGAGTTTTCAAGGTCGAATGGGACATGAAGGTGTGCATTGCCATCTTTTCCCAGTAAATATGCATTGTGGATGTGCGGGGATTAGCGAGGAATGATCTCAGCTTTAACATTAATGGATCAGGTGGAATTCATGCAACCAACCACAATCCGTTTGTCAAAAACAGTCATTTTCAGGGTTGGACCGAGACTATTAACATCACCATTTTGTGACCAGTGGGAAGATGCTGCACGGTAGTTTTTCTATTAAAACAAATGGTGAGACACAAACACAGTGAGTCTCTAATTACCTTCCGAGTGGTGCGAGAGGATGAGGAGGTTGACGCAGGACGCCCCAGCTCCGGAGCCGAAGATGGTGATCCTCTCTGGGTCTCCTCCGAAGTGACCGATGTTCTCGTTGAGCCAGCGCAGGGCCTGAATCTGGTCCAGCAGGCCGTAGTTCCCCTTAGCAGACTGATCGCCGGTACTGAGGAAGCCTGGGAGAGGATATTCAAGAGGGAAAAGGGATGGGAGGAGGATAAAGAGAGAGACAAGAGGACGTTAGTATCAGGACATTTAGTACCTGTCTGGCAAATGTTCCCTACTTTGGCCTGTAGATCATCTTCTGACTGTGAGGGATTTGCATATATGTTTGAGCGTGTGCGCAACATCGTCATTCACCAACACCAGGAGCAACAGACAGAGAAAGCGAAGTGAGCGAGAGACGAACTTGCTATCTCAGCTCCTCTCTTAATGACATTTACTCTAATGGCATTGAGCAGGGACACAAAGCCACTTACAGTACAGCAGCCCCAGAAATATAGGTGACCCCAATCTGAACCACACCCATAACTGGATTACAAGTGATGACACATCATGCTTGGAATCAGGATTGTGCAATGTCTTTCTTCTTTTTTTGGGAGTAAAATAACTTTTCTTAACCAACCATTTTCGGCATGAGAAAACATAACTCTTTTTAAGTTAAATGATTTTCCTTTGGCTTTTTTTAGGCAGCAGACTTTCTGACTTGTCACAGGAGAGAAAGCACAGATGTTACTTAAGTTTCCCAGCATGCCATGGTACAGTGTGAAAGTGAGCAGCATGCACAGCACCAGGAAAACAGGAGGAGCTAAATGAAAATCAGACGTCATTCATTTTCCTACTGTGACATTTTAAAATGCCTTCAAGGAAAAATGTCTTGGAAGCCAAAATATGATGTGATATCCTTTAAAGTGCACCTATCATGCTATTTTTAGGCAATAGGTCTCAGATATATACAAATATATAAAAAACATGTCTATGAAGTGTTTTGCTCAAAATACCAAACAGATCACCCATTCTAGCCATGCCTCATATCCCTCTATTTGACTTCCTGTTTCAAAAGTGCTGATTTTGGGTATAAAGCTTTATATTAAAAAAAAGGAGGGGGCGGAGCTCATGCGGGACCCGGCAGCTACCGTCTAAACTAAATACTGCCGTGATGAAACGCCATATCATGGATTATTTCCGATATTACGTCATATCGGACACAAATCTGGATCAGTTCCGTTGTAGCCCCGTTCTTAGAGATTTGGGTACGGAGGAAAAGAGAGAGGGTTTTATTTTCTGACGCTGCGTGAGTTCCCCGACACACCGGGGACACATATTTATGTATAAAAGACATCAAAAAGTACATTTTGCATGATAGGTCCCCTTTAAACGTGGATGATAATTTAAGAATAAACGGTTTAATGTTTAAATTCCCTGGTAAAGGATAAGACTTGTAGCATTCTATTTGTGTGATTTCAACACATCCCAAAACATTGAGTGATATTTTCATTCATTAATATGAACATGGACACTTTAATTTGATTTGATTCAATCCCAAATACATAAATAGAAATTCTCTCTAGAGGACAGAAATGTGTATTAATCCGCAACTGAAAATAGTCCCCAATAAATGTATTATTTACCCCTGTTTTAACTCAGTTGCTTAAAATAATGTGTTTAAAGGTTTCTGAGATGAAAAAAATAAAGTATGCCTGAATACAGTACAGTATCATTGAGAGATTCAATATGTCCATGTTCAATAGGACACATATACTTTACATCTTCTAATGTTACATGGACTTGTACTACACCTACTGTCAAACTTTTGTACATAAAGAAATATTATCCCGTTTTTTATTTGTTAAAGCTCCCATGTCATGCTTTTCCGGTTATTACCCGTCCCCTTGTGTGTTATGAAGGTTTTTATGCATGTAAACGGTGTGCAGAGTCAAAACCCTCAAAGTACACCCTGTAGCGAGTAAAACTCTAACACAGAAAATACCTCCCCAAAACGCCTCGTTGGAGATACGTCACTGCCCATTTGAGTCTTCCATTTAGTTCCGGGTACCGCCTGATGTCATGCGGTACCCGGAACGAAATGGACCAATCCCGAAGAGCTATGGCCACACCAGCAGCGGCGTGTTCCTCCTCCAGAGGTTCGAAGAACCGGCATTTCACAGACGAAAGCTTCCAAAAACATTGCCCAGTTTGAGGCCGGATATGCACAGCTTGTTTGGACCGTTTGGAGCAGGGGAAGATCTGGGTATACAACCTGTAAGTTTGCATTGTTATTTGTGTATTTATCAAACAAGACTGTTTAAATGTGTAAACTGTGTTGGACTGCTAAGCCATTGACACAGTGCTAACTGTGCTAACTAAGTTGCTAGAGTTTCCATATATCAACTCTAATATCAGCAGATGGCCTTGCATACATGTATCTCATAGCAGGAGAATGTCTGCATTCACACACAAAATACCTATTGACAGTATACTGCGGGTGATTTGCCGGTCAGTCGCGAAACGTAATTACATTATAGCTGGCGTAGCGATCTAACACACGGAGCTTGAGCTAGTTTTGGTCAGAAAAACATTTTTGTGATGCTACGTTGCTAGCGTTTAAATATATCAACTACAATGTCAGCAGATGGCCTTACATGTTTGTCATGGCAGGAGAATGTCTGCAGTCACACACACGGAATACTCATACAGTATACTCCGGTTTACCGTACATTGTGACCGTACATATACTGCATGTAGCTAACGAGGCTAGCTGTATGCTAGCGCAAAACAATGTATTCATGCAAGTTACATTGTATGGTAGCAGAATACCCGTATACGATTGCAATTATAAACACGTTATTGCTAGCCTAATATGAACCACTAGCTTTTGTTCATAGTAGTTTTATTACACTGCATTATAGTTGCCTTTCCTCCAAGCTAACGTTCATATCGTGTTAGCTACCAAGGTAAACAAAGCTAGGTTAGCATATTAGCAGGCAAGCTGTTCATTACACAACTACTACTAACGAATCTAAAACAACTAAGTTTCTCTAATATTTTGTGATTTGCATTTGATTTCGTCCAGCCAGATCCTGGCGGACAATCCATGACGGGGACGGGACTTCTACTACTACTGAGGCGTCGTGCTAAAAGGCACCGCACCGCACCGGCTGTGCGCAGGCAAGAGGAGGAGGAATGGATGATATACCGTGTATATATGTATATTTATGTTCATTTTGTACATTTCTAAAAATAAAGTTTAATGGAAATACTTAGTAGGCCTATCCTTTCTTCCCTGAATTCATATATAGCAAACCATGATTTGATTTCTCATCAAACAGTAGTAGTTTATAACGGGTAAAAATAACTTACTCTTTGTTATGAGAGTAGCTCGTAGGCCACAACGGAAAGACAAGGAGACATACACGAGTTTACAAAACCACGGCACATTTATTGTGGTAAATGCAAAGATAGGTGGTTGAGAGGATCGCAGAGTTAGTCTTCCTGCAGCCGCTTTGGAGAGAGACTGGGGTCGTAGTGTCCGGAGGTGTCCGTGATCGTGCTGATTAGCCTCTTCAGCTCCACCCCATCGTAAGACAAAGGCCCTGGGGCCGTCACACTCTTCTATAACAACAGTTACAAATATATATGTATATAAAATATACGGCTGTGCCGACGCCATGATAAGACTGATGTTACGCTGAGAGCAGCCGGGAAAAGCACTGTTAGACATGGGCGCAGCCTCTCTGGTGGTTGACTAATCAGAACGAGTGGCCGAGCTGACCAATCGGAGCACACTAGGCTCACAGGGAGGGGGGGGCAAGAGCTCCAACGAGTCGTTTAGTGGAGAAAGTGAATACTGCTGAATACACATGCTTGACAGAGATGCTGTATGCGAAACCAATGTGAGTTTGGAAAATTGCACAGTATAAATCTATTTTAGTATACCTCAACAATGTAATTATGATCAGTGGAAATGGCCATGACATTGGCCCTTTAAATATTTTCCTGATCTTTTCGAGTTTTATATTTTTTTAAACTCAGTAGCGGGCAGTGCTTTTCACACCTAGGCCTTCAGTAGTGTCCCACCTGAATTAATCCACCTCTTAAGACCATCATTATGATCACGGCTATAGAAACCATTAATATTGTACAGACACGCAGTATAACAGGGCTTTGCATCACTGACAGCCGACAGGTATCTAATGTAGCGAAAATGACCGCCATTACAAAGCAAGAAACCCAAATAACACAATGTAACAAGTCTCCTTTCACTGCAGCCACACCACACACATCAACTCCAGCAGAAGCTCCAATATTTACTTAATAAAATGACAAGAACATATAAAAACATGTAAAGAAAAGTCATTAGAGCCTTTACTCACCAATACGTTTGATTATTTGTACTATTTGAGTTTTCAGTTCCAATAATATGTCCTGTGCTAACGCCATTGAGGCTCCCCCAAAAGTTTCCAAAGGCACCGCTGCTTGTAAGTTTCCAGCAGTGCTTTTGTGTCTCGCCGCTGCCTTGGTTAGACTCAAGTTTGCAAACTTATAAGGCTCCAAACACCAAGTCCATTAGTTGACAATATCAGGCATTTCCAGCAATAGAGAGGCGAAGTCCCTCCCCTTCCGGGGACCTCCATGGGACCTTATTTCGGAAAAAGTATGTATTGAAGTCAATGGAGAGAGAAAACGTATCTCTCGATCCCGTTTGAATTGTACAACAAATTACACATATGATGTTTGTCAATCTTAACAAATAATTTCCATGTCAAAAAAGTCACAGTTTGTCGTAAAACTGTTGAAATATAAGACTATGAAAAATACGCAACTAGAAAGACTACAAATCCCAGGATCCCGGTCCCGCATGTTGGCTCTTACGAACCGACTAACTCCCCTTGTGTGTATGTACAGCTCTCAACATGCCCAGACTTGTAGTGATTTTCACCTCTTTTAATACTTTTCGCCTCATTCTGAAAGAAATAAGTGAAATGTGCCAACGTGACGGCCGTCTTGGTGTGTGGTGCGAGACGGGAGATGTAGTTCATTGAGCGGTTTCACCAAAAAAAGTGTTACTTCACAGTTTTACGACACATTTTTTTTTTTTTGACTTGCAAAATCATCTTTTAAATTGACAAACATCATATGTGTAATTCGTGGCACAATTCAAACGGGATCGAAAGATAATCTTTCTCTCTCCATTGACCTCAATACATACTTTTTCTGAAATAAGGTCCCATGGAGGTCCACCGGAAAGGAAGGGACTTCGGCACTCTATACAGTTTGCAGTGCTCCTCCGAGGCTGTGAGCCAATGGTACCGCTCGTAGCTAGTGGTGGGCGGACAAACCCTTTCCCCGGCTACAACATGCTTGCTAGCTTCGACCAAATCAATTTGTCTTCCGCTGTCAGCGATTGTGGGCTGAAAAAAACACTCTAAAATCTAAACACAAATATCTTTACCTTGTGCAGGTAGCTAAGGAGGCTACAGATGCTGTGTGCCAGCCGTTCGTTGCCGGTAGCTACCGCAACACACGCTAGTGTTTGCTAATGAAAAGTGAACCGTGAAAAGGCTGACGTCATCGTAGGCCTGCTAGATGGCCCCGGTGTCACCAACTCAAAATCTGATTGGTCAATGCAACAGTTTCATTGCCACTTTTTTAAAGTACAAGCGCACGCACTGCTGATTCTGAATGTCTCCGGCAGATTCATTTGACCCAGCAACACATTCTGACTCAAATATGATTAGATAAAAGAAGCCCCAACACCAACATTAACAACCATTACTGGACGCAGCGCAACCGAGCGCAACACAGAGAAAATGCTATGAAATGAAGAGAATATACTATTCTATTCTATTGGAAATAATTGAATACATGTCAGTGAAAATATATATTAAAAGGTTAGTCAGTAATCCGGATAGAGTTTAGGCAGAGAAGGCCTTGCTGGCCGCCAATGACAAAACTCTTACTGGTTCTGGATGTGTATTTTGTAAATTGTGTAATTTATAGTTTTATCTTTAATATTTGTATGCATGCTTCTTAATACTAAGCTATCTTTGGTTCTTAGCTGTACCAATGTGAATTACCCCTCTGTGGGAAGAATAAAGGTATTCTGAGTCTCATTAACTTCTTAAATGCAACAATTATAGTTGTGTGTTTTTAACATGGAATCCTTTTTGCAAAATGTTCCTTGTTGAAATGAAAAAGTACTAAATATTCCTCAACGTTTCCCTCTAGACTATCATTCATTTATCAGATTACTGCAATAACAGCTAACCTCTTCTGTTTGCTGACATTTGCCTCTAGTGAGTACCTCTGAGTATCTTCCACCAAACACCTACATCTTTTTTATTTAAGCACCCATTAACTGGTAGCCGCTCAGGTCCTCATGGCTCTCTTAATTAGGGCTTTATTAAAGGCAGGTGAACTGGAAAGGTCATCCATTAGGCCTGTACAGTAGAGGTTAAACACTCAGACCAGATGCTAGGAGACAAGCCCGCAGTGTGTTGTCTGCTCTGGGTGGCTAATTAGTGTTATCAAGATCCTTTATCAACATTTCTAATTAGACTCAATATAAAGTCACAGGCATTCCTCACTTAACTACGCTTATTTGAACATGAGCCTACTCCTACGGATATGAATAAGGTGCATTTTCACTTTCTCTGAATATTATAGAAATATTAGGAAGTGCATTTGCTTCAAAACTATAATGCAAAACAATAACATTCACAACGGCTGATTCATACAATTCTGGCATAATAATAATAAGGGAAATTATGAATAATACTTTATTGAACCAAGTCTGCCTTATCACCCTTTTACACATGTATATTTGTACTGTAAATAAAAGTGTATGTGTAATATCCATACTCATAGTAAAGGCTAACTTACTGAAGTTACAATATCACTTGATCATTTCTCTCTTCATCCTTGAAATATAACCAAAACTAATCGATAATAATAACCTCAGATGATCCGAAAAAAGGGGGATCGAAGCACAGGCAGTAACCGCATTTTGTGCTGCCCTTTAAACACACCACAAACAAGCCGCTGTGTTAGAGTGCATTAATTAAAGCGGGCACAAACACGAGCGAATAAGCCGCCTAATGCCCTACTGTAATCACCATGATATATTAAACATAACCAATTATGCTCATGAGGTCCTTAATTAAGCTAATTAATGCAACACAAAGCAATGTTTCTACTGAATGTCAGCGGAGTTTCTCGCACAGAAAATAGGAGTGAGTCGAAAAATGTACTAAGGAAAATACACTTTGAGACAATTTCTTGTTAGCATTCTTGTAAAAATAGTGCTGGTGAGGCTTTAAAGGCTGATCTAGGTTACACAGTGTTGGAAGACACCCTACATCTGAACGTTATCTTGTTACAGTCAAGCTGCCGTCTTTCCTGCACCTTCACGCAGCGTCCATCTGACTGTGAGTCAGTGTACAACAGCGGGCCACTTCACCCGTCCTCCTCTTCCTCAATAATCTGATAAAAGGCTCGGGAAAGGAAAAAAACAGAGGAGCTGGTTAAAGGGGCGCAATGCAAGATGAAAGCGCGGCTCGACATGAATAGCCTTTAAAATGGCTGTGATAAGGAATGGTGGTTAGAGGGGGGTAAAGGGAACGGGAGCGAGAAAGGAGAGGAGGATAGTGGGTGTTCTGTGAGTCCCGGATAGAGGCACAGTGTTTCATCTGCCTCCAAGACACCAGAGGTTGGCTCTAACACACACACACACACACACACACACACACACACACACACACACACACACACACACACACACACACACACACACACACACACACACACACACACACACCACACACACACACACACACACACACACACACACACACACACACACACACACACACACACACACACACACACACACACACACACACACACACACACACACACACACACACACCACACACACACACACACACACACACACACACACACACACACACACACACACAGTGATCAAAGGCTGACACTACAGAGAAGACTGCCTCCTTCTCTCTTCACCTCCTTCTCTCTTCCACACACAGAAACAGACACTCATCCACACACACGAGGACAGAGGAATAATGCAAATACATACTCTTATCCCTTTTGTCTCCAATGCACATACAAACAGGACACACAGAAAGTCAACACATAATCATAATCATGCTAGCGCCCACCCATGCTAAATGTTTCTGTGTATCCATCCTGCAGTCACAAGGAGCCGTTTATGAGCCATCATGACATCTTTTGATAGAATGCACGTACAGGTGTCTTGAATGTATGCAGCCATATTTGTCATAATGATGTGTGTGTGTGCAGAGTTGCGTGTATCTGTGACTTTGAGTGAAGCCGCACACGTGATTATGATTTGTGTACAAACAGAGCTTCTAACACACTGCGTCCCATGGGAATCCATTGTTGGAGGTTGACATGGGTGCCAGAGCTCTCAGCGGGAGAGTGTGTGTGTTCTTGGCAGCAGAGTAATTATTGTTTATCAGAGGAGAGAGTGTGTCGTCCGGAGAAATGAACAGATGTGGGTGGCTCGGAGCATCTGAATAATGTATAGGGGACACGCACACCTCGGATTGGTTATTTCGGAGGGGATGAAAGCCGATAGAATGCACGTTTGCAAACTAAGTGTATTATTGCGATTACAGCAGCGTACCTCACTGCCACCAACGCCTATGTAAAAACGCATTTCATCCTGCAGCCCTGCTAAACGCTTCACTTTTAGAGCGTCACGCCAAAGAAGGGGGAAAAGGAAGTGGTTTAAAAGTGGAAATATTAAAAAAGAATCCCCTTTTTTTCAGCCAGTGAATAAAAAGGTCTTCTTTTCCACAAACACCGCTCTGGCTTAGACACAGCGATTGGCCTTGGGTGATTCGCTCCGCTCCTCTCCTCCTTTCTTATTCCCTCTCTAATGTTGTTATTACTATTGGCTGGCTGTGACAACCAAATTATCTGTGAAATGATTCAGATTGAATGCCATCATACTGGCCAGGACCCTTCTAAGTGTGTGGTCTAATGTAAAGCCCTTCCTGAGCAGTACACACAATCATTTAAAGATGTGAACAGCTGAATGCAATGGAGACGTGCTTGGTGTCAGCACGTCTCCATAATCTCTTTTTCCTATTTCACTGTCTTGCTCTGTTTCTCTCCCATCTCTCTCCCAAATGTACTTTTCATCCATTTATTCCCGTCACAGTAATCTTTGACTCTGTTTTTAGCAGCTACTATTTATAGCAAGTATTTTAGTGTAGTTGAACTTGTCATTACTGCATTAGATTAACATTTCCTAACTATGTATAAGGGATTCCAAATATTGGATGCGTTTAATCCAGAGTTACTGTAGTTGTATCTAACTGTTCACTTACCTAATGCCACATCAGATTAAAGGGGCCCTATTGTGCTAATTGTCTGGTTCATATTTCTATGTTGTGTCTCTTCTGTGACATGTCTCCATGCTTTAATGTTCAAAAAGCTCTTTTTCTCATACTTCCTGTGCTGCAGCACCTCTTCTCACCCTCTGTCTGAAACCAGAGCCCAGTCTGCTCTGATTGGTTGGCTTGCCAGCTCTGTTGTGATTGGTCCACCGCTTAGTGATATCACGTACAATTTGTTTGAGCACTAACCAATATAAACGTAAGTGTTAGTGAGTCCAATGGAGGTGTTTCAGGCACAGGGGGAGTGTACTGGAGAGAACGCCCTCTGGAGGGAACACAGGGATTTTAGCCCCATTTACAGTACATGCACAAAAACCTATATAACGCACTACAGGAAAGGGGAAACCCCAGAGAGCATTAGAGAGCCTCTTTAGGTTTCTGCTAATGCTAACCAAGCATCTCCTCCTATAATAATTCAACTGGTAAATGATGGAGTGGCTTAAATTGTAAAGTTGACGCAGATAATGCAATGTGGATGCTGATGAATGCAAAGGAAACGGATCAGGTGAGACTTGGAAATGAGTACAAATATCTTTGCCAACATTCATAGTTTTTGTGCAGATTTCCGTGGCCATTCCCTTGAGTTTATGCAGGGCGGAACTCATTTTTCAGAATATAAAAATGCCAAATTAGTTTTGCGGTAATCCTGCTGATAAACAAAAAGGACAAACCCAGTAGAAAAACCCAACTTCTCTAAAGGAGGTACAAATGCTTTGGTGATTCACATTTTAAATGTTGTCAAAGTTTCTTGAGTTTTTGGCACTTTTCCTCCCTCTCTCTTTCACTGGTTGTCCTTTTCATAGAGGCTCCTTCATTCACTCTCTCATCCCTCTGGTCCCCTGAGGCTCAACTATTTTCATCTTTCAGGGTTTAGTCTGGGGCCTCTGAAGTCCTGTCCTTCGTGTGTGTGTGTGTGTGTGTGTGTGTGTGTGTGTGTGTGTGTGTGTGTGTGTGTGTGTGTGTGTGTGTGGGTTATCAGACACACTGTCAGTGGACTTTCTTTTAAGTCTTGTCACTGTCTCGCCTACCCTTTAATGAAGTCGTAGTGTGTGTGTGTGTGTGTGTGTGTGTGTGTGTGTGTGTGTGTGTGTGTGTGTGTGTGTGTGTGTGTGTGTGTGTGTGTGTGTGTGTGTGTGTGTGTGTGTGTGTGTGTGTGTGTGTGTTCGCTCGCTCGCTTCAATGTGTTTTGATGTCGTCTCAAGCTGTGTGTTGTCATGCTGTATGCTCTGTGTTTGTGTCGTACAACAACACAGACATACCGCAACAGCAGAAGTAAAACGTGCGTGTGTGTGTGTGTGTGTGTGTGTGTGTGTGTGTGTGTGTGTGTGTGTGTGTGTGTGTGTGGAGGCTGGTGAAAGAGAAACCAGGCCAACTCCCAGCAGATTAGGGAGTGTGTGCACAAAAAGTGTTTTTCAGAGCTTCAATCTGCACATGCACTTTTATTTGCGAGTGTGCATGTTTCACATTGAGGAGTGTGATTGCTCGCTTTTTTGTCGCGGGCCGGTCCAAGTGACACACACACACACACACACACACACACACACACACACACACACACACACACACACACACACACACACACACACACACACACACACACACACACACACACACACACACACACACACACACACACACACACACACACACACACACACACACACACACACACGGAGGATGACAGGGAGGGAGAAGGACGAAAGCTTCTGACAGAGACAGAATGAGTCACAAAGGTACAAACACAGTCGGAGGAAGTGAGATGATACATTGTCAGGTGTGTGTGTGTGTGTGTGTGTGTGTGTGTGTGTGTGTGTGTGTGCATGTGTGTGTGTGTGTAGGGACAAATAGGAGTGCCGGTATCTATTTCCCTCTCCTTCTTTAACTAGAGTCTTTACAGAGTGGCGTTGTGCGTCTATCGATCAGGTTTTGTTGCCTTGTGAACATGTTTACAGACCCCAGGAACAATAGCTCACCTGCCTGATCACACACTCCCGTCATGATCCTTTCATGTGTGTGTGTGCTCAGAATTGCAAAGCCTTCACCTGCCATGTCTCCTTCTTTTCTTTCTGGATCTCTTCCTCGGCCTCCTTCCATCCCCTCCCCTCCTGCTTATCCATCATTTGGCTCTCCCGGGTGTTGCTCTCTCTGGGGGCTTCTAACCAGTCAGAGGGTAATGGCGGGTGAAATGGAGGTGCTATGGGCCAGATCGGTATGATGTGTGTGCGTTGGTGTGTGTATTGCATTCTTACAAAGCTACAGTAATTGTTTTTAGTCATTGCTGTGTTTGACACCGGAACTGTAAAGACTTGAACGTCTCCCCTGATGCTTTTGAATACAGTTATTACTGCTGCCAGACTCATGGTGACAGTGAGAGGCGTTTGCTTAATATATTTCTTAATATTTTCATTTAATTTGATAATTGAGGTCAGGTCCTTGGATTGTTGAGTCTCAAGCTGATCCAAAAATAGTAGTCAGTTGTTTGGTTACATTATGTGAAACAGTTTCAGATGCTAAAATAGTAAAAGTATGTTCAGTAAGTAGAAATTCTCCCTTTTTGGCCACTGAGAAGCCGTAATCTGACTTTTAAAGTCCATTAAGCCAAATGTACTCTTACATTTTGACAAAGTTTATGACAAATGTAACAAGTTTTGGAAATCTTTCATTGACAAATTGTGTTATATTTGCTTCTGTAACCAGCATTGTCAGTATAATCAGATCAGACCACGCCCACACAGTCCTGATAAAGACGAGTGTGAGTATTTGACTTAAAAAATAATACCTTAGGAGGCTTGTTTCATTACTTTGACTTTAATTGTTGCTTTTTTAGTCAGTAATGTTTAATACAACAGATCATTTCAAAATGATAACGTTTTCAGGGCCTTTTATGGGGCACTAAAGTGATTTTATATTACACTTACATAGAGTTGAGGGACTTAAGCAGCAGAAGCTAAGATATCATGACTTGTATTTCAAAAGATGTGTGAAGCTCCAAAGACACTGGATCCTATTTCCCATTATCTTACTGAACAGTATTTTAAGTTATCGTTTAATGTGTAGGGCCATGCTGAGATAACCCTGATGACATCATGTTTGCCATTTAACAGTTCCTCTGGAGACCTACTGGGATCAACACTGATCATGGATTTGGTGGAGTGGCTAAAACTTCCTCCCCCATAAAAAAAAACAAATCTTCAAATCCCAAAAAGCTGCAGAGGGAGACAGAGGGAGGAGGAAAGGAGCTAATGAATCCCCAAACTGCTGTCCACGCGGCTCCAGCAGCAGCAGCTGTGCGTGGTTGGGATTTACCGAGCAAAACAAACAAACAGCAAGAATAAATAGATAAATACTCATTGTGCGTCTGCAGGGGCGTGCAAATGTGTGTGTGTCTCGCATGCAGGTGTTTTCTTCTTATGTTTATGTGCATATGTGTGTCTTCTATTTATGTGTTTGTCCTCCACGGATGCTAGTGGAGTGATTAGCCGTTGTGTCTGTGCGTCTCTGGAGCTAAAAGTAGACTTTTGCTATTCCACTACGCGCTGGCAAAATGCTGCAACACTTCAAACAGAGCCCATGCTGGGTTGGCCTAGATACTGTACCTCCTCCTCACACATCACTCAGTTTGTATGGCACCCAATATAACCAGCATGGTGCAGTTTAGCTGAGCGTGGGTTTTGTTCAGCTGGCACCTAAAATGCTTTCATTGGACTCAATTTTATCTGAGCATTTGTTATAGATTATTACAAAATTGATCCTACATCATGTTAGGGCTGTTATCGGCAAGCTTCAGGAGTAACGGATGACATGTAATGGGATACAAAAAAAAAAAGACGTTATAAGATTACTAGCAGGATTACATTGTTAGTCAAAACTAGAAGAGAATATTGTGTTCGTTGTAAAAGGAGTAGATTTTATTTTGTTCTTTGTAAGCTGTACTTTACTGCAGGCTAATACTTGAAGTGCTCAATACGCCTACAGCCTCGAAGGAGTACATTCTTAATATAAATATACATTTGAGTAAAGGTTTTGATAAATATGTTGTTTTTCCTTCTGTGAATTAAGCGTGAGAACTGTTTTGAGCCATAACATTTAAATGATATCCAACATTATTGAGGATAACATTTCTGCAGTGACCAGAAAGCCTTTACCCTTACAAAAACATATTTAAAAAAGTATCAAAAGGCTCTGTTCTAAAGTGTTTGGATTAGTTATTCAGCTGCTAACCTCCTCCTTAACTGATAGGGTCGGCCTCACGCTGTGTGGGGGGGGGGGTCCCCACTGAGATACTCCTGTGCCGCAGGATTGATACTAAAACTCAACACCTCACTATACACATCGTCCTCACACACAGCACATATTTACACCATCACCCTGTCCATCAGACGTGCAACAACATAACAGACACTAATGGAGACGCCTGATATTCCCCCTTCCATGGCAGTGTAATTAAAATATGCAAATGTGCAATAATATGTATTTCTCTCTGATGGCGACAATGTCAGTTACTCAGTATTGGAAGGTAATTGCGAGATAAGGCTGCTTTGCGTTAGAGTGTGGATGGCATGGGCCTGTGTGTGTGTGTGTGTGTGTGTGTGTGTATGTATGTGTGTGTGTGTGTGTGTGTGTGTGTGTGTGTGTGTGTGTGTGTGTGTGTGTGTGTGTGTGTGTGTGTGTGTGTGTGTGTGTGTGTGTGTGTGTGTGTGTGTGTGTGTGTGTGTGTGTGTGTGTGTGTGTGTGTGTGTGTGTGTGTGTGTGTGTGACAAAGAGAAGTGTATCTCAAGCGCATAAAGACACCAATCTGACTCTTGCTTCATACGTTTGGAGGACGACTTCTCAAATCCTCTGATAACTTTGAATGACTGACCTTTCTCTTGCAGTAATATTGGGTAAACAATTGAAATAAACCTACGCATTTGTTGTGTATTTGTCGAGATATGCAGCTCAAGATAACAATATGAAATTGTATTGTAGTCCTTCATCCTCCTATGTTGACAAAAATGTACTTAAGTACAGTACTTCAGTAAATGTACTCAGTTACTTTCCACCACTGTATGATTTCATCCCAGTGCTTACCAGGGGCAGCAATGGCGAGCAGAAAGGCAACTCATGAGCAGAGAACTCAAGGGAAAGCTAATAAAAGCATCTTCATGTCAGTGGGAATAAGTGAACAATCAGCAGGGTGAACAGCACAGAGGGCAAGCAGCTGTCAGGGAACAGAACACAGTGTACCTTGATAGGCAGAGCGGATCTATTCATCCAATTTCCCCCCACTCTCTCTTCCTCTGTTATCTCCTGTATCTGTGCCTCGCTGCCTTTCTTCTCTCTCATTCAGCTGTGGACCAGCCAGGCTTAGTGTGTGTGTCTCAGTACCAGTGAGTACATTTACTCAAGTACTGTACTAAATCTGAGGTACTTTACTCGACTACTTTATACTTGCATTTTGGAGTCTTTTTCTTTGACTTTTTACACTAATACACTTATTCATACAGCTTTAGTTACTTCTTTGCAGATATAAATTAATAATACAGAATATAAATTAGCTAATACATTATTATGTATTATTATAGGCAAAACTACCCAGCAGTATATCAAGTAATTCAAATAAACTGCACCATTACCAAGTGAAATATTGACATTAATGCATTCATTCATCATAAAACAATAATGTATTATATTATTTAAATAAGGTATATTATTTCAAAAAGGTATATTTTGATGCCAATACTTTTTGTACTTGTACTAGAGTACTATTCTGAATGCAGCACTTGTAACAGGATATATGTGTACTGTAGTAATGCTGCTTTTACTGTGCTGCACTTCATCTCATCTTTCCCCCCTTTCTCCCTGAAGCTATTCTATCAATTACAGCAAAACAGCCTGAATACTAAAGCAGTATTTCAGAGACAGTCCCTGAGCAGCTGACTCCGGTAACAAGACTGTAGAAAACATTTCATCTCCTCTCCTCTTTTTTAATCTCGCCGTCCATCGCTGCCCTCTTTGATCTCTGAAGCAGACTGAACTGCCCGTATATAATAAGTGTCTGAGCAGCAGAGCAAGTACTCGCCCTGTGAATTACGTGCCGTGTTCAGGGTCAGGAAAATACAATTCATGACGCAGAAAGAATGATTCACGCTTCCACTAGAAATGAAGATGCCTTTGTGGAACTGACGTCTCGAATACTGGAAAAGTGAGTACGTACAGTAGAAAGACAACAATATAAACCTGGTAGCTTCAATTGGTGACATATCTTGAAGCTTTAACGAGGACTTGATATTAAAGCTAGCCCCTCATGCACACATTTGTTAAAGTTGCTAACTGCTCCCAGCGTGCCAAAAAGGTTCTTAGGATTTTGTTTTCTTTTACATGATACCATCATTATCCTTTTTCCTATTGTTTGGTATTGGTTTGACAGTCTGTATTATTGCTAATTATTTTTTATGGTGTTACAGTTGATAGTCATTAAACAGTCAGCAAGCAAAATAATATTTCAGCTAATAGTTCTGATAATACACTCAAATATTTCAGAAACGATAGGGAATCCAAAAAAATGTCCGTGCTAAAAAACAACAAAGGGGGCGGCCTGTGGGGACTTGGCTTTGAAACTGAAGGGTCTCCAGTTCAAGTCCCCGATCACACCAATGATGGAGTATGGACAAACTGGCAGCCTTGATTTCTTTCCATATGACCATGTGTTTATATTTGTATTTATGTTGATGTAATCAGACCTACTTGTGTATATTTCCTTTCCTGTGCATGTGTGTGTATTGTACTGTGTGAACAATGGAATTTCCCCTTTGGGAGGAATAAAGGGTCCTCTTCTTCAAATACTGCTACTCAAAACTCAAACATATTGTAGAGAAGCCCTTTTTAGCCCCCTCTTGTTAGCCAGAGAAACCTTTGGCTTTCCAATGTATATGGACCATACAGAGTTTGAAGAGAGTAGTGCTTCAGCCCCATGGACAGCTCCAGGCAGAGTCACTGAACTAACATAACACATAGTATTCCACCTCTCCCGTGTTGTCAAAACACCTACAAAAAAAGACATAGATCCTTTGAAAACCCTCTGTCTTTTTACAGTGAGGTATAGTTTCAAAAATGGGTATACTAAGGGGAATAGCCATAACACATGAATAGAAGTGTGCATATTGGATCCAATACTAGTCAAAGAGCATGCAGAAATATTCTAATACACAATTTTTTTTAATGATTCATGCTTAAAACTAGATGATATTTGGCTAAGCTTGTATGGGATTGTCATGTCTGTACAGATGGAGACCCATAAAGCCCATTTTTCTTGGTCAGTTCATTTGAATTTTGACGCCAACTTCACAGTGCAGCCTGAGCTTTCAGGGTTTGATGACACCTCTCTAGAATCTATGACATGCTTCCTTCATGTTTATGCTTCTCAATCTACTGTAATCCTATTGGATACCCTTGAAGGTCAGCAGCAAACACGGTTTAGGTTCATACTTTGAACTCCGAGCATAGTAATAAGGTATAACACCTGAGTGGGCAGCTTTACTGTGTCACAGTCATCTCTCTCCCCATAGTAAAACACTGACTGATGCAAAGAGTAGAAAGAAAAAGTAGAATCAAAGAAGTGTGTTGTCAAAGAGTGTAATATAGAAAATGTGATTGGCAGAGAACAAATCTAAAGTCAGTATGTATGTGTGTGTATCGTCAATCTACAAAACACTCATATGAAAGTTGTCTAAAGCCTTTATGAATAATGCATAGAACAATATAAATAGATGCAAGGCAACCTGGAAACCCTTCAAAGTGTAACGTTTCCTTTACAACACATTTCACGGTTGTGTACACCAGAAATGTCCATTATTCAAATCATTTTTAAGCCACCATCAAAAACCAAGCTATGAAGTCTTTAAGCGTAGCAGACCATAAAAACACCAAATGAATACAAACACACTCGGCTGCAGTGGAGGTTTTTGAGAATGATTTACACTTCAGCACAGGGATTAAATCTTCTGACCCATCCAAAGTCACAGTTTGGCCGATCAATTTTGCGAGGCGAAATGTTGCCAACAAAGATTGGCACTGGGCTTGCTTCTGCTGGACTAACCCATGAGTGGAAATTGCAAATAGGCGTCATCTTTTTTTCTGGCAGAGAAACTGCTTTGACTGTTCACCGACATTAAGCCATATTGTTTTGCGTGGATACTTCCTGCATCCAGGTGTTATTTTGAACGCGACATGCGTGCAGCGTCTCACCAGTTTAAGTAGAAACAATACATGTATTTTCTTCTCCTCCCGTCCTCATAACCTTTGCTTTCTTCTTCTTAACCGCCCCCCCCCCTCGCATCCCCCACACACACCATCAGTCCTCAAGGCGAGCCACAGTCTATCACCCTCCCGCAGCATGACTTATCTTAGCCCGAGTTGCTCCTAATTTGGCAGCCTCAGAGCAGTGGGTGTCGTGTGTTGAAAGTTATCAGAGTGAGGCCAGCTCGCTATTTGGCAGGCGGAGGGGCAGTGCCACCGCTGTCTGTCTGCCAGGTTGATTAATAAGCAGTGGCAGCGCGGCTACGCTAACAGACTGGCCTGCCTTAGCGCTTCCAGAACCCTGCTAAATTAATGGCACACAAACACACACAAACAAGATGTGTTTACCTAACACAAACACACTGCTCTCACTTCCACGTTTCCTTTGCACACACTCAAGACTTGCAAGTAATAATGCAGCACACTACCGGTTTGCTGATAGCACAGGACAGACATGCTAGATTAGCATAAACATGAGAAAACCCACACACATGCACTCACGCTATTAAACTGCCTCATCTGTTTCAGCAGCGTGTTGTTTGAGTGACACCTCATCAGAGCAGCTTTATCGTATTGTTGTGAACGCACCATTGCTCTTAAGCAGCGCAGGCAGCCAGGCAGAACGGAGTGCTTCCTGCTTTTACTGACAGTAGCTACCAACAAGACAGGGGAGGGGCGGAGCAAAGCACATGTAACAAACAACAGCATTCACAACAAAGAAGTGGGGTCTGTTAATGAAAAGGAGAGAGACAACATTCTTGATTTGTCTAATTGAGACTAAATCTCTAAAAATACATAGAAAATGTCTATTTCTTCCTAATTCTCTAACCCTTTTGCATAATTCCCCTTTTTTTGGTGAGGGTGTCAATCTTTCAAAAATAAATCACATACACATAGTTTGTTTTTAAATAGGCCCTATTATGCTTTTTGGGGTTTTCCCATTCCTGTAGTATGTTTCTGTGCATTTAAAAAGGTCCCAAAAGGCTAAAATCCCTGTGACCTCCTCTGATTTACTTTCGTAACAAAGTGACATCACTATGTAACACTCGCGCTTCTATTTGCTATAGCGCTCTAGCATATTGGACATTATAGGATAAGGATAATTAGTTTGTATACGTTTTTGATGGAACATACATTTTCGTTGTAGTCATTTAAAGAATTGTACAATGTAATATATCAGCACACACAGTGTCTTCAGACTCAATTCAGACTTTCAAAAAGAGACTTCTGAACTTTCCTTTTTGCACTCATAAAGAACTGTCTGATTCCGTCTAATGTTTCTTTCTCTTTCTACTCTAACCCTGACATGCAGCTACTGTTGCAGCGACTGGAGGTGTTTCTTCTCCACTCCCACTGTGGCTGTTCAGTTTGTGTGTGCGTGCATCAACGGTAGCATTAGCATAAGCAACAGGTGTAAACAGTTGTGGGTCTCCATCAAGGTGTTAGCTCGGGGAGTAAGGGGGAGCAAAACACGGGCAGGTGGGCTTACGCGGTGGGACGCACAGATATTCACTTATTCATGGGCTCAGCGTGAGACGGTGGGGAGGAGTATAAACAAGCGTACATATACACAAACACACACAACTGCCAAATTCTGACTCGCTGATATTAACACCCACGCTTTTGGGCTTACATGGATATGTTTCTATTGGTGTGTGTACCCAAGCTTGGGGAGTCACGGAATACATGCAATTGATTTTCGTAAAAGTAACTGTATGCCCTTATTTACTAAGATAGTAGCAGATTAGTGGTACTTGCAGGAATAAAATGCTGCAATACATACCTGTGTGTGTGTACCTGTGTGTACCTGTGTGTAAGTGTGCGAATGTGATACGACCCTATCTCTTGACACACACCAAAGGAGCGTGCCATGCTGTTTTCTCTGTTCTCCTGTTGGTAAAAGATGAGTGCCCTCATATTGACCTTGTGTGTGTGTTTCGAGGGGAAGGTTGTTTGACATTGGCTACCCACGATTCCTCGCTGCGACCGGAGAGCCATATAACTCATCCCCGGCGGTTGTCAAGCACACCGTTGCCTGGCAACTGGCCTAAGGTAGCACGTCGCAGGAGATGACGAGAGGAACGACCTGTCTGTTTGTCTTCTCACTATTTGTCTTCACTCATCCGTTATTTTTCCTCAACTCCATCAGAATTCCCTATTCATCCTGTGGCCTTACACCACTTCCTGTTAGATTGATTTCAGAGTGTCAGTAAATACTTTTATAAACAACTTTTGATGTGACTTTTAATGTACAGTTAATTAAATGTACATTAAAACATGAGCCTGAGCTAGAAGAGGGAGTAAGACATCTTCTGATACTGTACATTTGTTTACTACTCTCTTATTATCTCTCCTTTCTCCCTTCATTGTGTCGTCTATGTCAACACAAACACCTGTTTCTTGCTCTACTTCCTTCCAAAATACTGAAAACAGCACACTGAAGCTACATTCTATACAAAAAGTTATCAAAAACGTTTTGAGGTGGTCTAAAGATAAAATAAAGATAACAAAAACTATCAAAAAAACAACATATTTTTGTATTGATGAAGAAACAGTATTTCACTTTTAAAGTATTCACTCTGTTCTCAGAATAACTAAAGGAAAGTGGAAACAATGCCTTCAAATCCAACATCATTCAAAACATGTTACTGGTAGGTTTGTTATTTTGCTATATGTGAATTACACAGAAGGCTAGGCTATCATTAGCATCCTAATCATTGTTGTATTTTTCCTATAGCAAATAGCACATTGCAATATATATGTGTTACTTCCAATTTATAAAGTGTTTACAGGCACACAACAAGGACACCCTGACAACAGAAAAAGTAACATCACATCTAACTTTTCCTCACTGAATCCTTTCCTGTTCCCTTGCTTCCTTCCTCTTCCCTCCCTCCACATCGTACTAACTCGACTCTCTGGATGCCTGGCTGTGTTTGCGCTGAGGGCAGCACTTTGTCACGTTCCTCATACATATGCAACACACACTCCAGGTGAGACAGGAGAGAGGGAGAGGAAACTGAAGTGAGGTAATGAGGAGATGGAAAGGTAATGGAGGAAACAAATGGAGAAACGGAAGGGAAAGGCACGGAGGCGGTATAGAGGTGAGGTAGACTGGCGGAGATTTAGACAGAGAGAGCAAACATTTGACTAAGACAAAGAAATGACGGGGAGAGAGGGGGAGACGGAAAGAGTGAGAGAGATGGAGTGGACAGAAGTCAAAGCCATTAACCTGCAGGCTTGCATGTGTGTGTGTGTGTGTGTGTGTGTGTGTGTGTGTGTGTGTGTGTGTGTGGTGTGTGTGTGTGTGTGTGTGTGTGTGTGTGTGTGTGTGTGTGTGTGTGTGTGTGTGTGTGTGTGTGTGTGTGTGTGTGTGTGTGTGTGTGTGTGTGTGTGTGTGTGTGTGTGTTGTGTGTGTGTGGTTGGTTGGTAGGTGGATGGAGACATAGTTGTATCCCGGGGCTAGGCCAGCTAGGTTTGTTGTCAACCTAACTCCCCCCCCACCCGTCCTCTCGACCACCCAAGATGGATGGCCGGCAGTGGAGGCTAATCACGCGCTCCGCTGGCCGAGACAGGCACACCTGAGGCCAACGGACACATGCATCTGTAACAGGTGCACTCTGGGAATGGTGTGCACCATTTTGTACCATAATGACCCAAACATACAGTGGTCATTGGTGCTACGTGCAGCCATGTGTTGAGACTGTGATGAAGCAATGTATGAAGTCCCCCCCCTCTAAAGTGCTTTTTTTGCTTAAACATGCCCACATGCAGTATGTGAACCCTGTTTTCCAATGTCACGCTGCTGTGCTTTGATTTTGTGCGTGCAACAATGTAGCACATCCTTAAAGGCACCCTTTAAAATAAAGAGCTTTTTGAACATTAAAGCGTGGAGACATGTCCCAGTAGAGGAACAGCATATAAAGATGTAACTGAAAATAAGCATCATAGGGACCCTTTAAAGATCCCCTACACTCAATGATGTGTTTTTCTTATGTTTATCTCACTTAAAATGTCTGACCCTGCCTAACAGGCTTATATCTGTGCACATGTTTTCACATGTCTTACCTAAAACCTGAGATGCAAACATACCTTAAGCAAACTACAAATTGAAGAACGTAAAGTACAAATGTATTATATTATTATATTCACTTAGAAACCTGTCAATCACAGGGTTAAGTGTGCTGCATCACATGTTTGTAAATGGGTTGTATATACACCTTATTTCTAAGGCTTGGTCTAACACTCTTAATAGTCATATACTGGGTGTCTCTGAAAGGTTCTAGAAATACTAATGTCTGCTGAACAGAAGCCCGAGCAAAAGAATAAATGCAAACACTCACAAAATGTGCCTGCTGTTCTACAAATAGATCCACTCACACTTACACACTTCCTCCCAAAACCACAGAATAATATTGGGCTTTCTACTGATGTATCTGTGCAGAGAGCTTTCAGAAGAGACCAAATCCCCTCCTCTCCTCTTCCTCTTGTAAACGCAGATGAGAGATTCCAAGTCCCTCCATCCGTCTCTTATTTCAGCGTGTCAGAACTTGGAGTTATTAGTCTGCTAATTACCTCTCAGAATCCCTCATTTACCCCCAGAATCCAATCACTCTCTGATTATAATGAGAAAATGATGATAGACCGCATTAAAGATAGAATGTGGGATTGATTGGTCCGCAACGAGACTGGGGGGGGGGGGGGGAGAAAAGAGCGGGAAAAGTGGAGAGGAAGAACAGAGAGAAAACAATGAGCATGTAGTTACATCTGTAGTTGAGGAAATGATCAAGCACTATCCTAGAATAACACCACTCAACATTTTTCTTTTGAGAAAAAACATAGCGCTGTAACACCAATAGAGACAATACACTATGTGTCTATGTGTGTGTGAGAGTGTGTTCAAGCCTCCAGACTGAATGGTAGCAGATTGGTTGTGGTGATTTAATCGCAGCTTGTAATTATGGAAAGTTTATTCACACATGGCCCTTTATCATGGCTATTGGCTGGGCTTACACATTCACCATATTCATGAAAGGGGGGGGGTGTTACATGTAAGCACCCACACCCACACCCACCCACCCACACCCACACCCACACACACACACACACACACACACCCACCCTGTCTTTATCTGCTGGTCTCGGACTACATTTCATCCACACAAACCTTTCTCCCTGAAGATATAGGTTACCCACACAGTAATTGGTTCGCTATCTCTGAATGCTATCATTCACGGTGTAAATGTGTGTGCAAATATGTAAAAGCTGGAATTATATAACCACAGTTTCTACAATGGTGGAAGATTGAGGTTTGTTTTAGCCGCTCGCAGGAAATTAATCATGTTTTAATGACATGTTAGGGAAGGTGCAAACACACAGATGTGTTGCTAGTGGCCATGGATGGAACAGGAGGCTTACAAGGTGTGGGTGTGGGGGATAATCACGTAGTATGTTTTCCTCAATCATGCAAAATAAGTGTGACATTATCAAGCTACATGCAGCTCTCACAGACAATGCATACAATCTGTACATCCATCTCCCCCAGCAGCTGATAATGACGGGCAGATTGCACTGCTTTCACTCTTCCGTTCCATATGCTCTTGCCGCCTCCCCATCTTACGAGAAAAGCAAATCTTGAGCACATCTTGACCGTGCTGAGAAAACAAGAAAAAGCTGCCGCCGCCGACATGGGAGGGGGGGGTGAAATGGAAGTGGGACAACGCTGTGATAACATTGGGGATGTGTGAATATGGGTTGTTTTTTGGGGATGAGGTGGAGGTGGAAAAGCTGGGTGCTCATCCTAACAAAAGGCTTTATGCTCTCATTGTTTTCTTGGCAGGGCAACAGGGTGCCTGTGGAAAGGCCGATAACAGCAAAAAAAAGATATTCCATTAAATAATATCCCTCTCCCGACCGGAACTGGAGGTGGGGAGCATGTATGTATGTTCGGTGCAGGCGCATTAAGCCATCCTAATGCTGTTGTTTTCTTTGGGGAGTTTGAACAGATACAGTGTTCATCCACATTTCCATTAGCACATAGGCAGGATTAGGTGCTGTGTGGATGGTATGTCAGCGCTGATAAGATGACTTGACTGGCACGTTTCACAGGATTACACTGTGTGCTAGCATCAGCCCTATTTTGCTGCAGCTGCTGCATGTGCGATTTCATTCAAATGCACCTCCAATAACAAACTACATGGTGCCGAGGCATGATATATGTTTCTCATTTCCTGCCTACAAAATGATTTCCGGTGTGCCGCGATGGCTATCAGCTGAAAATAACCACGATGATTAAGATGCTAATGATAGCTTAGCCTTCTGTCGCCGGTGGAGCGTGACAAAAGCCGTTAATCTTGAGCACCGCACGTAATCCGCAACAGGTTAGGGTGAAGCGCTTCCCTGTGTGTGGTCTGACACGGTAGCGGAAAGCGATGACCTCACTGTATGGATCGCTTCACCGAGGTGTCTTGTGATGTTGATCAGAGCGTGCTAAAGAGGAAGGAGAGGGTGCTGAGCAAAGGAAAGGGAAGGCAGTCGATGCGTCATTAGACTTGCTAATTGTTATTGTATCCGGGCGTGAGTTATACCACAGCGGAACAGCATAGAAGATCACACTTTAAACAATGTCAGTGTCTAATTCTGTGTGTGCGGTTGTGTGTCAAGCTGAGCGAGTGAATGAAGAATCAATAAACAACTAGTAGGGGATACAGTAAGAGGAGTATTTTTTAGTTGTTTACAACATTGAATCAAAGTAGATTCATTGACACTGATAAACAAAAAGACTCCTTAATTTCAAAGTGAAAATAGGTGATTTATCACAAACTGATACGAGCTACTTGTTTGCATCAAGTATTAACACTCTCAGGACCAGCTTAGTAGATTCTCCTTTTCACATCTAACCTATCTTGGGTTTAGAATGTCACGTCTCCAGAGAACAAATTGGCATTGAGCCTCCATTTCTATTCACTTTGCATTCACGTAGACAATGAAAATCAGGCAATATAGTTGCAAATGTGACCGTCTTGACACCATCAACACAGTGGTAACATCCGTTATACACACGAACACACACTAGGCGTGAGGTATTATGAAAAAGGCCCCTGAAATTAAAGTGAATATATGAATGCCTTTTTTTAATTGAACATATGGTTAAAGCATTTATATAATAGCCACATACATTTTCTTCATAAGCGTATTAACTTATTTATGAATTTAATGATTTATTTAATATTGAAAGGAATAGCATTTAATATACAGGGCTTTTTTTCTTTACATTGGCTTCTTTGTATATCTACTGCTGTAAACCATAACTGAACTCGACAAGGACGACGGCTATAGCTGACAGAATAATAAGAAAAACCTATTTGTCATTGGCGCAGTCACAAACACACACACACACACACACACACACACATATCTGTGCACAAACACTCCATTAAAGACGAATGACCCTTGGTCCTGGGGAGATGGAGCTCTATCTAGATACCCAACAACAACCCAGAGCCCCTCGATGCGCTAATTGCTTTCGTCAACTCCACTTGTACACCTACTATCTGATCACTGGAGGCCACTGGGGAGTACAAGGGCTCTTAAGTTGCTGTTTCATGAACGACAACAAGTAACAAAATGGTGGAGAGAGGCGATCAGGAAGTGAGGATACAAACAAGCAGAGTGAAAGAACATGTTGGTTAATGAGAGGTCTCGCCATGACGGGGAAAAGAGCTTTTGGAGTTAAGGCAGAAAAACAGCGGTGTCTCATTAAGAGATTCTTCATCTGGTTTACAAAGAACAAAACAAGACGAGCACGGACTGAACATTGTTAACCCCAAACTCACTTGGGATAAGAGAGTAGGGTCGGCAACAACAAAGCGTACATCAGAGGAAGATTCTTCAAATCGCCCTTTCTGAATCTAACAGGGTGTTATACTGGAGTGGGACTTAATTAGGAACGCTTTTTGACCTGAAAAAGATCTTTCCATCACCAACTAGGCGAAACATTAAGTGATTGCGGCTTGTTATAGAAAGTTTTTTCAAAAACTGACCTCAAAAAGGACTTTTTAAGACTTGCTTTTTTCATTGAAGATATGAAACCTCGGTAATAAACATCCCTAAAAGACTCCTCCATTTGTCAAGTCATGCAACACTGCTAAAAGTGACTCTAGGTGATCTTGTGTCTGATTACGTTGATGACATTTTGACGGATAGTGTTTCCTAGCCCGACCTGTCTGCACTCTCTGCCCTGATTATGAGGCAACCACCTCTTCCACACAACCACACACACACACAACATGTCAAAGTGCACACTGCTCGACATTGGGGAATTGAAGTGGACAAAGTATGGAGCTTTGCCTCAATTTACTTGATTGCACCTCTTTCCTATATTCACTCCCCGCAAAGTGGGTCTCTGTGATGCTATTTTGCCGGTGAATAGGTGAGCCAGCCACCTGGAAGTAGTGCGGAGAAAACATGTGAGGGGAAGAGAGGAAGCGTTGTCACATGCCACTCAAGCTACTTTTTTACATGAATTCATCACTCTGAAATGAAGCAGTGGGCCAGGCAGAGGGGCCGACAGATTCCACTCTCAGCAATATTATTATCATTACTACACATAATGTGGGGTAATTATAGCTATATACCTCGCTCTACCCCTTCAGCATTTCCCTCCCGCCTTCCCCTCCATTTCTTGCACATACCAGTAGCGACGTGAATTAATAAATAGAAAATGAAAAAGGCATCGCTACCGTAGGCAGCGTCAACAACTCAGGTCTTGCCAGGTCTCTCTGCCGTCTGGCTGGAGCGGCAGCGGCTTCGCCCTGTTCATCCTGGGCCTGATTCATAATTAATGGAGGTTATAATTGCAAAGCGAGAGCATGACAGCGAGCGTGCGGGAGAGAGAGAGAGAAAGAGATGGGAGCAATAATGGAAATTAAAAATCGCACACACACACACACACATGCATGTGTGCAGTTGACATTTTACACGGCCTTTAATTTAGCCATCTTTCCATTTCTTATATCATTAACATTTACACCCACACATAAACACGCACACACACACCGCTCATCGGATGGCTAATGAAATCACCGTCCTCTGCTCCTGTGTTTGAAGGTCTCTTCAGCTATAAGTGAGGAGGTCAGCTGCAGATCACAAAGATTAACTTTGTCCTCAAACTCAAGTTAAACACATTTTCAACACCTTTTTTACACTGACTTTGTTTTGTTTAGGATTTATCTCCCCTGCTTGATCATCCATTTGCAAAGTATATACATTTTGAAGTACCTGATGACGTTGAACAGTACAATGTGAATCTGAAGGATGCGATATAAGGGAGTAAACTGCACGAACAGACCTATGACAACATCTGTCAATTTAAAGCCATAAGTAGACCACTAATCCCTTAAGAGTGACTAAGAGGAGAGTGACTAAGAAAGGGTTTATTTAGTTTATTTCGAACCACTGGTTTTATCAGTGGTAACAGCTATTTTACCTGCGTTGGCAGAAAAAAACACAAAAAAATAAATGTTCTTAAAGCTCCCATGTCATGCTTTTCTGGTTATTACCCGTCCCCTTGTGTGTTATGTAGCTTTTTATGCATGTAAACGGTCTGCAGAGTCACAAACCCTCAAAGTACACCCTGTAGCGAGTAAAACTCTAACACAGAAAAGACCTGTCTATGCTGCTCCAGAACGCCTCGTTGGGGATTTCTCTTTTTCCATGGTTTACTTCTTGGGTAAAGTGACGTATTTCGGGTATAGTGACGTAACGTAACGGCCATTTGGACCAATCTGCGGAGCCGTTACATTACGTCCGCGGAGCCGTTACGTTTGGACCAATCCGCGGACTTCCTCACACACACACACTCGGCGGGACGTTGCGAGGCTCGCTGCTGCGAGGAGCGGGACACTGTGAGCTGGCTCACTGGTGTGGGGTCGGCGAGACAGCGAGACACCGCGGAACTTAGCCTGAGCACACACACAAACTCCCAGCCAGGCTGCGGGTGTGCGTGTGTTTCGGGCTGGGTTTCGCTGTGTCTCGCTGTCTCGCAGACGGCCACTGGGCTCATAGGGAGGGGGGGGGGGGCAGGAGCTCCAACAAGCCGTTTAGGACAGAGAGTGAATACACATACTATACAGAGATGCTGGAAGAGAAACCAATGTGAGTTTGGAAAATTGCACAATTTATTATAATTTATTTCAGTATACCTCAACAATGGAATTATGATCAGTAATAATAATAATAATAATAGCTTGCATTTATATAGCGCCTTTCAAGGGACCCAAGGTCGCTTTACAAGTAATATAGCAAAAACAAACATCACAAAACAAAAGTCAGACAGACAAAACAACAGATCGATTAGGGGCCGAAAGCCTTGGCAAACAGATGGGACTTGAGGGCCCTTTTGAAGGCGTCGAGTGTGGGGATGTTGCGAATCTCCGCAGGGAGAGCGTTCCAGAGGGTGGGGGCTGCCACACTGTAGGCTCTGTCCCCGAAGGTTCGCAGTTTGGTGCGGGGGGTGGTGAGCAGGCCAGAGTCTGAGGACCGCAGGTTCCGGGGTGGGGCATGTGGGTGAAGGATGTCCGATAGGTACTGGGGGGCAAGGGCATGGAGGGACTTGTAGGTAAGGAGGAGCACTTTGTACGATATACGGGACTTGACCGGCAACCAGTGTAGGTGGATGAGGGTGGGAGTGATGTGCTGCCACAGTAGAAATGGCCATGACATGGGACCTTTAATATATATTTGCTGGTAAGTGTAACTTCTTTTACATAAAATATATTTCTGGGATGCTGAGAGGCCTTTCTTTTATTTTTGTAAATTAGGAGTTTCCTCCATACTGATATGTGCTACTCTATTAAAGTAGTCCTATTAAAAAGGACTTTATTTTGCGTATAAAGTTGCGTTTTCTAGTTACTTATAGGTCTCTAACTCCATAGCTAGTGCAGGTCTAGGTGCAATGTTTAGGACTGTGCATCAGCTATTGCGTGAGGATTGAACATATCCGCATTTTGAATTGCAAATACAGGAAAAAACACCAATATCTCAACATCAGAAGTCAATGCTGTGAAAACATGTTTAGACAAGAACAGCTGTGGATCGGTTAATTATCAATCTAGCGAAGAAAATCTTCTGTGTTATCCTGTTAAATACTGCTGATGAATATAAGAAACGGCATATCTCTACAAGTAAAAAACACAGCTCTTTGACCTCAGTCTCCTTTTTGAAGGCCAACACGCTGCATTCAGATTTCTCTGTGTCTCTATGTGCATCTGTAAATGCCAGCAGAGAGAAAAACGCCACAATAAAGTAACCTTCGATTTCCTTGACTTTGCCGCCTTCGCTTTCAACAAAAGCGAGGCGAGCGGCTGTGAGCTATTGAAGCTGGAGAGATGTAGGACTTCTGCAGAGGATGTGAATTAAAAGGATTCATAATTCATTAGCAACCTTGAGAAGGGAAGATGGAGGTGGTGGGAGGAATGTGGGGAAGGAAGACGGAGTGAGGGGTGGAGGAGCGGCGAGGGGGCTGGAGGACATTGATTTCCGTCGTGTTCGGGTTAGCTGAACATGACCGCGGCCATGGCTGGTTTAGTTCCCATCACAGCCTTGCCTTTGGGATTAAGAGCCACGAGTGGAACAACGAGTGGAACAATGGGCCAGAGGAAGCGTGTTCCAGTTTGAGTGCTCAATGCAGCGACGGAAATTGAGTGCCTCTCTGTGATTCTAAGACGAGGTAGTCAGCAGGTACACGTAATTGGGTCAATCTTTCCTCTATATTGCACCCACTCTTAGTATGGATGACTGAACTTTGATTAAGAAGCTCTTGGAGGAATGACTCAGGCCTTTTGAATAAAATAGTCATAGGCCACTCTGAGCTCTAGCATTCTTTTAAATTCAACAGCCTGAATTATGCTTGTGTTAAAGGAGTTACGGTGAAGCGCGCTCTATGTCGGTTCTGAGATGGCTATTGATCTAAGTGTAGCCTGTGATTGGTCAACTTGGGCAGCATTCCACACGTTTCTGATGGACATTGGGGGTTGACACTGAAGACCTTATCAAGCAAGGTGAGATCGATAGTACATTCTAGACCCAGTCAACAAAGAAGATCTCAAGACAACTTCTACCCAGTCCCTGTTCTGGAGCTTTTTTGATCGAGAACATTGGCGTAAACATTAATGCTTGACCTTGGTAAAAGAACCAGAAGTTCAGTGAAGTAGCTGTTCTGGAGCTCGATTAGCAGAAGTGGAACCATGAAAAGACTAAAGCTTGTGACTAAACCTTAACAATAGCAGTTATGATGTCACCCTGCCGATAGTCAGATTGGAAGACACTTGTATGCTAGAGTCGTTCTACTTGTGCTATTTTGTTGTTTATTTGTTTATTTGAAAGACTTTTTGGGGACAAGTCATGTCACATCTGTTTACCCTCAGAGAAAACCTCAATTTCCATAGGGAAAGCTCTGTCCTTGTCACGCTGTGAATCTGTGATCTTTGTTCCATCTTCTCACTTGACTGCTTTGACTTGTGTTTGATTTAGGTAACGACTAACACACACACAAGTTGAGTGATTGATGGATGAACCGATTGGCTAGTACATGCATTTAGGAAAGGAGTGTCTGAGCATTAATTCACTGTCAACAACTGAACATCAAACCATCGTTCCCGAGTGGCCTGCAGAGAGACGGAAGATATGAGACCCCTTTGTTTCCTTTGACGAGTGTCTGGAGTGGTTATCTTTCTGTCCTCCTACCCTTCTTCCCTCCTCCTCCCCACGGATCGATCTTTCCCCCGGGAAACCTGAGGCAATCAGGAGGTGTTGATTGGTGTCCCTTTCGCTTGCCTGATCAGTCCTTTCCATTCTCATCAACTCTGATACGTCGCATACATTCTCCTTCTCTCCAATTCTCCTACTCTCATTGCCATCCCTCATCAACCCTCTTCTTTCCTTCCCAATCACTCTGACTGATAACTCACTCCTCCTTCTCTCTCTCCATCTTTCCTCCCACCCTTGATTTCTTCATCCCTTTTCTGTGTGGTCTCTCACGTCTTCTTGCAACTCTTAAGGATCATTGAGCATTGACTCGTGCCTCTTAGGAGGTGCGGATGTTCCTAGAGATCCTCAGACAATGCATTTATATAGTTACTGACATTTACGGGGATTATAAGAAGGTATCGCTTATCAGGGTTTCTTTTACTTCACAAATTACCAAGTTTCGATAGCATAATGTTAAATAATTTGCAACGGGTAGCATCTAAAACCCAATGTAATATATGAAGAGATTTTAAATTAATTTCAGAGTAATAGGCACACACCATGGTTAAAATAATGGACCAATCTTGAATACTTGACCAGATTGAACATTCATTCTTGTTTAGTGTGTAACTGCTCAATATCAAGAGATGCTACTCATAAAATATTAAGCATGGAGGATGCAACATCTTATCTCCGGTGAGACCTATTCATGGATGTAGCTCAACAACCCCTATAAGTTGCGTGATAGTGGAATCAATAAAGTATTGGCTTTGCGTTCTCAGACCGGTGTAAACACATTTATCACTTGTTAAATAATTTAAGCTTTCAAGGGTAAGGGTAAAGACGTATTATTGTATTGAGAATATGAGGTGAGTTTATTTTTGCAGCTGTACTTTAGAAGGCCCAGAAACAAGCACAACACAATCAAAAATACTGAACATGATAGCAACGAAGCGTAGCCACAAGGGCACTCAATCTGGCAGCCGCTGCATGAGGATATGGAAACCAGAAGCATGACCCAGAAAAACTGCATAAAAGATATACTCTGCCTCCTGTGGGCGCACACCCAAGCTCCATTGTTGGCTATTGATCCTGTGTGCACATACACATCAAAAATGCTAAGAGACTTTGGGGAATTTTCTCACCATATAGCTCAAAAATCTTTAGATCCTGTTCCTGTTGATTCAGAGGTATGGGTGCAATGTATCATCCTTATCCTTGAAAATAGTCAGAAGCTGATGCATAAAGGGAATTTGATCTTGTATTTGTTGTTTAGAAGTGATGGAAGTGCTATGTACTTGTGATCATATGATGATCTCAGTTTGTTTCACGACAATAGTGGTGTGTGTGCATCATCTGCTGGCTGTTTGTTTGTGTGTGTGTGTTGGATGCATAAGCAGAGTGAAATGCGCGCTGGTCTATCGTCCTCTGAGTGTTTAGTTCTCCTCCAGCCGGCTGGTCTGTCAGTCACAGTAATGGGAAGGGAAAGCCGGGGCTAAACAGCTGCCAATGGGAGATGACTAGGGAAACCTTAGCACTGCCCCTCGCTAACCGCTAATGCAACCCAATGAAGAGGCGAAAACCTAGCACTGTCTCGGCTAATGCTGACTGCTAATTTAAAGTAATGAATAGAGAAAACTGTGATAACACAAGAGAGAAATATTAAGACTGTCAGTGCTTATGTTAACCATTCATTTAAACCAGGGGAAATGTGACATTTGCTAATACTGGTTTGCAAACTAATGAGGCTGGAAACATAACAGTCTCCCTGGCCTCAATAATGTCTGCTGCTGATGACCAATTAGTTCCATAACACTCATAATGTGATGTGTTATTGATTTTTCTCAGGAATCTCTCTTCACTAATGCCCTTTCCGACAAGAGGTCAGGGATCAAGGTTAGGTACGGAAAAAAAAACTGTGCAACCTCAGCTTTTTTTTTCTCTTTCCAAGTGGTAGTTTCAAGCATACAGGGTTCAGGAAATATAAGTCCATTTACATTTTCAGAATTATACAATGACAGATGAATAGCAGCTGAGTCACTTTAGAAGCTAAAGTGAACATGAAGTATCTGGTTCTTTCATAAAAGATAATATTATTTTCTATCTTGCAAAGAGTTAGATGAAGAAATCAATGTCTCTAGAATATGCAACCCAGGAGGCGTGTGGCGCAGTGGGTAGAGCGTTGGTGTTCGGATCAAGGGAGCACAGGTTCAAACCCCACTGCAGTCAGCATGTCGTTGTGTCCCTGGGCAAGACACTTCACCCCAAATTGCTCCTGTAGGGATTGCCCACAGTATTGAGTATGTAAGTCGCTTTGGATAAAAGCGTCTAACAAGTGACATGTAATGTAAAATGTAATGTAATGTATATATTTCCAAACAACATGAAGCTGGAGACCACAGATGGTAAACTTACTGTAGCTTAGTATTGAGATTGGCAACAAGGGAAACAGCTACTCTGCCAAACTGTAAAATGAGATGCATACATGCATCTCAAAAGATCAACAATTTACACTATTTTCTTGAATCAGTACAAAACGAGATTTAGTGTAAACCACAACTTTACTATTAGCTAACCACCCCCGATAAATTATGTTCATACAATACTGTAAACATATGCTTTTGTTTAATGTCGCAATGTGTTTCTCTGGTGGGGAACAGTCAAACAATCTTTAAAAGACATGGTTGGATTGAATTCTGATGGAAATGCAACAAAATGCTTCTACCACCCCATAGCTTTAGTCATTGCCAATACCAACAAGCTAGAATCCCAGTTAGTATGTTCTCCACTGTTTGCTGCATTAAAGGCTCATTGAGATAAACACCTCCATAGGGAATATGCTGCAAGGTTATGTTGTAAAGTGAATTAAATTAAGATCAACATTGATTCCGTTCCATGTAAAGGCACTCTCACTATCAGATGTAATTATACAAGGTTGAGGTTTCATTCGTACCCATCATTAATTGCTGAAGTGCTAGCACAAAACATCAGCTTTGTGTACTTGGAAAATAAACACGTACAGGTAGTATATATTTCAGACGGGAGTGAGTTTCATCTGAGAAAGAGTGGTTTGAAGTTTGGAGGAGCTGCATATAGAGGCAGATAGATGATAGATTAGAGGGAGGAAGACAGGGGGAGTGCTAAAGATTAATGAACAGACGGACCGCTTGGAACGTGAGAAAATGAAGATGAATGATCCCCAGGTTCAGAACGAACGGATCTTTTCATTAAGAAAAAGTACAAAAACAGAAGAGAAATGGGAGAGGGGGAAGAAAAAAAAGATGAAGCGTGTGACGGATGAGGGACGGAGGAAGGGTGACGCGCGAGAGGAGGAGACAGATTTACGGATGGAGACGGAGACAGAGGGACAGCCATTAAGGGTTTGAGACATATGCACGGCAACGAGAGGGGACAAGATGAGCCGGTGATGGATGGGAGGGCCAACGCGGGGTTACAGGGCAGGAAGGAGAGATGACAGCGGCTGGACGCGAGCACGGGGGGGGGAGGAAGAGGAAGGAGTGGGATCACAGTGTGAGGGTGGATCAGGAAAAAAGAGGAAAGAGGAAGGTGTATTCACTCGGACAGGCTGTCATAAGCGGAGCTGACTGCGCATCCTGACGCTGTGAACTGGCGTGACCCGCAGTGGTGAGGGGGTGGGGGGGGGGCGGATGGAATGAAAAGAAGGGCATGGATGCAATGATGAAGATGGAGGATGAGGAAAGACGGCCAACAGACAGAAAGTTCAATGTTCACAAAGCTCTTTATTTTTCTCATACCGTCTGAAACCAGAGTCCAGTCTGCTCTGATTGGTGAGTCAGCCAGCTCTGTTGTGATTGGTCAACCGTTTAGAGCTGTCCCGCCCCTTAGCCTAACTTTGGGATTGGGATGAACGCACGACAGGAGAGAGAGAACCCCAACAATAGTGCCACTTTAAGAAAGTGTTCATTTACCATGCCTTACAGTACATATTAGAATAGTTATATACTTGGTTGGGAAGGAGAAAGTGATAAATGAAGTGTATGAGGACATTGTTTGTGTTTAGTCAAACACAAGTGAAATAAAATAGTTATTGTTTACATTTTTTGGTGTAGTAAGTCTGCATGAGTAAAACAAGATGTACTTCTATACTCGACCAACTCAGCTGTGTGTAAATGAGCAACAAGGCTTTGTTAATGGATTAAAAGCTGTTTTTCTCACTTTACACTGCAAATGGTTTAGCTCTGAGCATTTCCACTATTTATTTAATATCACACATACTTGTGAATTATTGTTTTCAACTCAGTTAAAAACAATTTAGTTCGTTTTAAAATGATCTAATAAGGTTTTAAACTGTAAGTGTGAATAGGAAATATCAGCTGACAATATCAGCCACGTCAGTAATACTTCAAATTCCTCGTCATCATCTCTGAGAGCAGAGATGCACCGTTTGATAAAATAAAGTGGCACGAAACTTTCAAATGAGCTGACAGTAAGCTTTTTATCTTTTAAAAGCTTCATCTTTGATGTAAAAGCAGATGATCGAGTCCCGACATTGAGTTATTTGTGACGAGTGTAAAAGAAAAATGGTGACAAGTAACAACTATGTTGCTGTCATTCTTTCACTCAATGACATGTTCCTTGTTACCCAAATGAAACCTGGAATGAGTGAACTTGTCAAACTCTTTTCATCATCTGAGAGAACAAGGACTCATTATTTGAAGAAAAGGGAAATAAGAGGATGATCATAAAATGTTGGATATCTCATCATTAATCTTGGGGACAGACAAGAACAGTTCTTTTTTTAATTAAAACTAATGACTGAAGTGGCTCTTTCAAAGTTTCCCTCCCTTGGTCATCTGGTGGAGAGTGTGTTCTATTTTTTTGCAAAGGAAAATTAGGAAAAAAAGAAAAGAAATTGAGTGATTACAGATTGTTGAAAGTGTTTGAATCACACTGAGGAACAGAAAAAGGAGGATGGAGAAATGGAGGGTGGTTGCCAGACTAAAAGGTTGGGTTTGAGGAGTGCTTTCTGCAGATTTCCTCACAACAAAAAGGCGGGAAACCAGGATCAGGAATCCATTCCCTCTCTATCCTTCCTAAATCTGTCACATCATGTGGAAGTGAATGGAGAGCGAACTTCCACAGCGTGGGGATGTAGAGCAAAGAGCTGGGGGGGGGGGAATCAGTTTGAGAGTCAAGATGTTCTTAGAGTGTGAATGCACACACACACACACACTGGGCCCACACAGTATATGAATAATGTCGGAGGTGTAGGGGCTCCTCGGAGTATTCCACATCAGCTATATTCATGCCATGCATTATCCATGGTATCTCTATTGCATTATTGAACAGTGTACGCGGCAAGTGTAAGGAATCAAAATGTACTGCGTATGACACCTAAATGGTTTATGTCATGTTAGTCTAAAATGTGTCGTACAGCCTTCTGCAGTTTGAAACTATTTGGAAATAAAAGCAGGCGGTAAAACTTGCTGCCAAAAATACATTTCTTTAACTCCAAAGGTAGCGCTATTTTAAGGATGTGCAAATCTATGTGAGCCAGGAAAGAGAAATAAACAAATGCACTCCTCTTATTCCCATATTAGCTTCTACTTGATTTACCGTATTGAGGATAGGAGGTAAGAACACCGCCAACTTGTCAGATGAGGTGCCAATACCACCACTCACATCTGCCGAAAGACATTTCATTTTCGCAAAGTCACCGGGACGTCTCGTGTTTTCGTGTGCAAGGCAACTGCCACCGTTTAATCCTTCTCTATTTTCAAATCAAATACAAATTGTCTCAACACATGTTCAAGGATTTCCCTTTTTTGATCTCCATGCACGAGCAGAGGACAATATATTTTAATTTGTTTTGTTTTCGTCAGTCTTATCCTTTATAGTCAGCCAATGAATAAGCACATTGCTTCTTTCTCATTCAATAAAACAACACAAGCAAGCGGGCAAACGTGCAAGGTGGAGAAGGAGGTCAGATAAAGGCTTTAAAGAGACAAACATGTTTTGTCCCTGGATATGAAATACGGTTGACAATATGTATTCTGCACAATTAGTTATCCTCTCCCCCCACACCACAAATGACAGAATTCTCCTGCAGTGTAATAAGATAGAAGAGGCATTTGAAAAACTGGCACAAGAGAGCTAACCAAGCACAGATCAAAGACTGGATAGAAGTTCCAGTATGTGTTCATGTTCAAAACACATTATAAAACACCTAAATTAATCCCCCGGACCAAATATTTGACTCTCTACTCCCTTAATGAGTGAATTTCCTGCGGAGGAGCGCTCCCCGTTTCTTTGCTAGATGGCGTGGGAGTCGCAGGGTCGTACATCACACGGTCTGCTCGTGAGTTAGCCTCCGGGGTGCCGTAGCGCTAATGCTTCAGACAGCGATGTATATGGATGGCCACGTAGCTGCGGGCTAGAATACATTACAGACAACTCTCCACTGCGTCTCTGCGGACAGCTGAGAATCACAAGGCAAGCTCGGATATATGCTCAAAATCACTCACATACGGTTTTCATATTGTAACACACAGCGAGTTCACAACTTCACAGCCAGGCTAGCCTCAGTTTGCAGTAGGACGTATCTCCATCAGACCATTGGCTCTTGGAGACAGTCTGTAATGCCGTATTGTCGTATTGATATTATGTACAAACTGTTAGACAAATATAACAGTTGTGATATTGGGCTATATAAATAAACATTGATTGATTGATTGAATGCTTTAACTGCTTGTTAAGCCCCGCCCCCCTCAATAACAGCTGCTATGCAGATTTAGCATCAGATTTTAGCAGCAAGAGCTATCAAGCTTAAGCTAGGTCTGTTGGGATGTACTGGTATTGAACATAATCATAATATTCTAAAATGGTATGTTGATACCATTTGTATAATAAATGATCCAGACTCTTTTTGTTCTTGTTTTTGTACAGTTATGGTTATAGCTCTTCAACTCTCCACATTTGTAAGCAGAGTGAAATCATTTGCCATACAACGAGACAAAACGTATAATAGAGACGATTAGAAAGGAATTTGACGGATAGAAAATGTGGAATAAAACTAAATAGGCTATAGATACCAAAATGATATAGTTCATGTGTTTTTACTTGGATGCAGAATACTTGTATTATTCTTATATTTCAGCGGTGAGCTACTTAACCCGAGTATGACACTAATAAAACTCGGGTTTCTATCTCCACCGAGGGTAGTTATGATAAACACTTTCATCTTCTCCCTGCACTTCACCATTTGCATTTTTGGTCCTGCAGAGGTTTAAAACAACTCTAAATCTTAACAGGCCTGCCGTGCCTAGTTATGTTTCCGAGCTATGATTAGATAATTGCTGTTCGGGGGAAGGGTTGAGCAAACGGTCGTTGGGTTGTAGCAGGGTTTTGTCTGTGCTGGGCTTTTTGGATTCTTTCCTAGTGTGAATAAACACACTAAGAAGCAAAAAAAACACACACCGAGGACAAAGCGGCTTCATAACTGTGTTCATTACTATTTCAACAGTCCACTGTTATGCTCTGAGTGTGTGTACAAATATTGACAAGAGACTAGCAGAGGGCACAAGAGAAGCCATGAGTTGCTGTAGAGGGATCAGCATGCAAAGCGGCGAATGGGCATGAATCACAAACACTGATCAGGGTTATATCCAAGCATATTACATCTCCTTAATTCAAATGAAAGCCTGTAATAACTTCTGTGTGCCATTTACGTTCCACAGATCATGGTAATTGCACAGCCACGAGGCTTTGTGCCACAATTTGAAGCCGTCGTTCATTTGTTGCGCTTTGAAACGTTCCAGGAAATAGCCTCACACAGAGGGAAAAATGTTTTTGATACACGAGCTCCAGTTTTTTTTTTTTTTTTGTGTGTGGCACCACCTTTGGAGGTACCATCTGCCACATTCAAAGCTCAACAGATTACAGAGCTTTCCAAATTCCAAACTACTTTCAGCGCGCGCGTGTGACACGGCACTGTTTGTACAAATAAGCTTCCATTATCATCAGCCAGGCTTTGTTTGAGTGTGAGCAGTGGGAGGAAGATACACAGGCGAGCGGCACCTTCCCTTTAGGTTAGCGATAGCGTCCCGTATAGGCTCTCTGATTGACAGAGGGCTGGTTCCCGCAATGGGCTGCTTAATTACTTAATTAGCTTAAGCAGCTTCCTAATGAGATGCCTACGCTGCTTCATCCTTGATCAGAGTAGAAGAGCTGGAGTAGTACAGGTGGAGAACACACACACACTACCCACACCTTGTACATATTTATATCCCATCTCCAACACGTACATTCTTTAATATGCTGAACTGGGGAATATGTGCAAATGCGCTCCCACACACAGGAAGCCCCTTAGAGAACCACGGAAGGGTTTCAATTAATAGGCCAGGTGTTGAAGCAGGTTGAAAAGGAAAGTGTGTGTCGCTACTTAAGACTGCAGTATACCAGAAATTAACATGGATTTTTAAGCTCTTAATATCACAGCTTGGCTTTAAAGTTAATTAACAAGGGTTAATTTGCATGCATGCATAACGAGTGTGATAAGAGAGAAATAAATATAGGACATGTTTGTGTAGGGCAAAGCCGAAGTTGGCATCATGTTGGCACCGTCGTCAAAAAGTAGTTGGATTTTACTCAAATGTTTATGATTTTTCAGGGAGATACTCTTCTGAAGTCACCAACACTTGGTGTAAATGGAATTGCCAGTTGTGAAAAGCTGATGTTAGGCTATAAACAAGGCAGTCTCATTTATGTCACTGTCTGTAAGCTAAAGGTGGATCAGTTTATTACGTGATACATTTTTGAGAAACTGCTTTTTTAAGACGCGTAAAAGCATAAAACTTCACAATTGAGTATTTACAGATGTATTATATGTCGTAGTAATGATATTCACAGACCATATTTTAGACACCAAACCAAAACCAGGCTTGTTAGGTAACAGGAATATGTAATCAGGATACAATACAAAGTAATAGATTACTCGTACATTTACATACACTTAAGGCTATCTGATTGATATTGTTCTCTATGGTTCTCTATTTATATGCATTGCATTCGATCACGAGGTAATCCAAAAGTATCGGAAAGTAATCAGGTTACATGACTTATATATTGTGATACTTAGATAAGGTTAAGGCATTTGTAATTGCAATGGTAACCCTGCCAAAACAAACACATTTTCTTTTTAACGGTGTGTGCGTCTGTTTTTGTTGGACAGCTTCGTGTGGAGGAACCAGGTGGCGAAAAAGAGGGGGGGCATGGCTCGGGTAGTGTACAGGCCGAGAGGTGTCCTGGCTGGGGAAGGGGAGAGGAAGTGTGTGAGGATGTGTGTATGGATGTGTGGCTGAGGACCAAAGCGGAGAGCAGGTGTAGCCTGGCTCCCACACTGCTCGCAGCATCTGTTACTGTGCCACCGAGTTACTACGGCCAGCCTGTGTTTGGCATGAGTGTGTGTGCGCATGTGTGTGTGTGTGTGTGTGTGTGTGTGTGTGTGTGTGTGGAGGAGAGTGAACTGCACGGTCGAGTGAACTCCATTCCTCTCACTACTCTCCTCGCTTTACCTTTGTCCAACTCCCTCTCCCTCGGCCCTCTGCTGTCTCATTTTATTATGCGTGTGTGTGCGTGCAACAGTGTGTGTGTTCACGTCAGGCGTGCTATCGCCTCTGACATTATCATGCTTTCTCCTCCTGTCAATCACGGGGCACCCTGGACGACCGTGCAGTCGCGTCCTTGACCTCACCCTCCCGATAATGCGAATGACTTGCGTATTACCATGCGTGTGTGTTAAAAGAAGTGTCCGTCTGACATGAGTAATGAGGTGTACCCAGCCACACACACTCTCCTGGCTCCAGGTGCTGTGTTAGCCAGGCTTGATGGGTTAATGCAGTTGTGATGGCAGGGTGGAGATGCATGTGAGAAGGGAGTAGCTGGGTCACGGTGCCCCCCGATGCCCCGGCGCAGAGCCTCCTCCAGCTGGAGCCTGAGGATGATCCAGTGTTTCTGGAAGCAAAGAGATGTGGCAACAGTGCAGCCTGGCATGGAGAGGCTGGAATAATGGGCTTAGGAAGTAGCAGGCAGCGAGGGGAGCAACGAGGAAATTATGCGAATAGAAGCAGGAATACATCGTGGTCGAAGCACGGGGTAAAAATAAAATGCTCATTAAATAACAGGAGCGCTGTCCATGGTGCTGAATTAGATTTGCAGTGGCTAACGATGGAAATTAAAACGAATACGCAATAATACTACTTGGTTATGTTAAGGGAACAAAACTACATGGTTCAATTGAAGTATTTGTAATAGTTATTTACATTAAGAGCTGCCTTTAGGGCTAAAATAATTTGATTTATAATAAAATAAGGAGAAAAATGCCTCACTGTATGCATTGTTTTACCACCAAGAGCAGCTCTATGCAACCTAGTGAATAGAACCACTTTTTGTGTGCATTCCCTTCACTTTTAAGGCAGCTTACACACTGCAGAAGCCTCTGTAGACTGGGATGTAATGAAGCCTAACAATGAGGTTATTTTCCAGGAAGAGGCACAGAAAAAGAACCTCAATTGACTTGACTGGCAAAACGTCTTTTCTGCTGCTTCTGTCTCGCTTACCAAACAACCAACAGGTGACAGCATCAGCGTCACACTCTGTTCTCTCAGGAGTAAGTCAGCCAAGAAAGCTGACGCTAAGGAAAAACCAGGAAGTACATACAGAAAAATGTAAATACACTAACGAGCTGAATTGATGAGTAAGCAAACACACACACAGCCTACAGTTCAGCAGAATATGAATACTGTTGCATCCCGATGCCATATGCTGTTTATTTTATTTTAAGTGTTGAGCTCAAAGGCTGTTAGTTTCAGTCCACAAACATCGTGTCGCAGCAGATTCTCGCGCAAATGCTTTTCTTTGCCGAAAAACTGTGTGTACACTCGCTAACAGCTTGTCTTTACGAGTGTCAATCCCAGTGTTAAGATGCATGGGATGTTATTTTGGCTCCCCAAACAATTCTGTCGTCCCGGAGGGAGAAGTAGTCTCCCATTTAGCCCTGTAGCGCCACGCGATGATTCAAACGGCTGTCATCCCTCCGTAATGATGATCCATCCGCGGCTATTACCAGCCCATGGTTCCTCACTTACAAAGCTGATTGTTTGACATGTGAAACATACATCAGCATAATCTGCCCCATAACTCAGTTGCCCACAGCAAATTGTAAAGGGGGGGGGGGGGGGGGGGGGGGGGGTTGAAGATTACAAGAAAAATAAGATGAGTATTGCAACAAATACAGGAGAGAAAGGAGACATATGAAGAAACCAAACAGAGTTGATTGAGATTGAGAAGACAGAAAGGAGAAAAACGAGAGACATATGTTGGATCTGGAACACCTAGTGATTCATTCCCCTGTCATTACGTCATTACTTTAACACAAGTGTTAAACGCTAAGTTGTTAGCATTATAAATATCCCCAAAAAACCCTACATGTAACAGGAGGTGATATATCATTTCAATATGTTTAAAAAAACACTGACATTGAATTTTTATCAAAAATAGTTACCATGCCCAGACTGTGCAAGATAACACAAATAAACTTGTGTTATGATTCGCTTTATGTGCCATGATGCAACATTTAACTATGATAGTTCAAGTGGATTATTACGGTGGCCCACAGGTGCAAAAAACAGCTTCCATTAAGAGAAATGTGTAGCACTTTCAAAAATGATGCAAATCTAAAAACACAAAAGTGCCAAAACACATGCAAATGAGGAAACATCTTCACCAACTTGACAACACATGCGCAGCGTTTACTAAAAGCGTTGCAAGAAGCTCCAAACACAACGGAAACCAGCGGACACTCAAAAGTGACGCACACAGCTGGGAATGGAGCACTTGTTGACGTTCAGGGATTATAAGGTTTGCAAACTGTCACTGTTGGCAGAGTGTGCCTGTTTCACCGTGTTTCTTCAATGGTTAAGATGTTGGCCATTGTGATGCATATGCACCTGTCGGCCACCGTAGATTATAGACTTGAAACCTCATTCTTTTCAGATTTATTTTAAGTAAAATTGTGTTTTTTCCAATCTGGGTCTCATTTTCAATAAGTGAACAAAAGCCATATTCACATTCTTCTATAATAATATGAAGAACATGGTTAAGGAGGGGAAAAAGCACATAGTACACTTCCTGAATAGTTTGGTATGTGGAAAGTTTGAGCTAAATCCCTATGCAGGTAGTTACAATACTTAACCTTTTATGCACATGTTCACTTTAAAGTTGCAACTGACATTATTACCTTCATAGGTATAAGTATAACTCTTGTGTCGTCCTCTTCCTTTGTGTCGTAAATCAAGCCGTCATTCTCCCAAGAGATCGTGACCCGGAGGCAGACAGAATTGCATAGTGGAAGCGAGACTTATAGAGAACCACACTGATGGTGTCATTACTCTGCGACCATTACATGGTGCAATCAACATTTACTTCAGTTAAAGTCAAAAAAAGTCTATCGCCACTTGCATCGTTAAAGAGGCGAATCCACTGCAGCGGGGGGGAAACTAACTAATGGCATCAATGTGTAGCACTACATGTAAAATAAATATTTAACGAGTAGACCCTGGGCATACACTTTAAGAGCATTTATTCCATTGTGAGACTGTGGGATTTGCAATTAAAGAAGTGAAATATACCTGGATTGATGATATGAGAAGACATCCTTTTTAAGAACCAGTACATATAGCACTTGGAATCTTTTCTTCTAGGAACGAGGCGAATCAAAGACATTAGACGGTATCTATACATGAATTTTTCACAAGTTCCTGTTGGTGTGAAACTATAGGAGGAGACGGGTGGGAAAATAGATGAGCGGATAATTAGAGGAAGACGAGAAGAAAAAAAGGTGATAGAGCATCGAGGCCACGGACAAACAGAGGAGAAGCAACGTCTGGGGAGCGATGAGATAGAACACAAGTCTGTGTCGAGGTGTGTGTGTGTACCCCACCTGTGTGTGTGTGATGCCGGCCAGCTGAGGTGCTAATCCCCTCTCGGAAAATAGTGTCCTCTTTTTCAAAGTCACACGCCCAACACACACACTTAAAGACACCACAGTCCCCCTTTCTCTCCCGTAGCACGGAGTCAAGAGGACTCATCAATTCTGCCGGGGGGTTGCTATGGCGACCGGGGAGTGTGTACGGGAGAGTTGTTCAACCTGTGTGTCTTAATATCTTGTCTGGTTTTCGCACCGTTGTCTGGTGGTAGGACCGCACACACGGACAGGACTTCCTGCTGAAGGCGTTTTAACACTCCACACTCCCTGAATACCACATGTTGACACGGTAACAGTGTGTGAGAGTGACACGTTTGGAGCAGGACTCCTCACAGCCCGTGTGTGTTAAATGCACAAGAAGCCGTATCTGCTTTGAGCACGTGCAGCGCGGTGCATATATAATTGTGCGCTGGGTGAATGTCTGCTCTGGTGCACATTCAGAAGCGGCTCTGCAGGTTTTATTTTTAGCATCACAGGCAAATGCTGCCCCTCTCTTCCATCCTCCCCCCGCTCTCTGCCCTCTCCCTCTCATCTCTCTCCCACTGTCACTTCTCTCATCTCTCCGTGTGTGTGTGTGTGTGGCCACAGCGTGCATACAGTATCGGTGTCGACATAAGTGCTGCAGCTTCCAAAAAAAAAAAGAGGAGAAAATGCTCCGAGCTTTGTACGCCGCTGTTCCACCTCTCTGCTCTCATCATCATTGTTAATGTCTGAATGAATGCGTAGTCTCACTTTCATCTCTGTCTCGCTCCCCGACTTTTGCATTGGCGGGTGTAGGGAGGGGAGGGTATAAAAAGCTCATTGGGGTGGAGGTGACGTACGTACTGTAAGCATGTCTGTCGCTAAGGCAGCCGAGGCAAGGTCAAGTAATGAGTGGCCCGGCGAAGCTTTTCATTACATATTGAACTCCGCAGAATTCCCTGCAGAGACTTGCTGCCTCCCACCGCTACCCCCCCCCCCCCCCCCCACACCACACACACACACACACACACACACACACACACACACACACACACACACACACACACACACACACACACACACACACACACAACACACACACACACACACACACACACACACACACACACACCACACACACACCACACACACACACACACACACACACACACACACACACACACACACACACACACACACACACACACACACACACACACACACACACACACACACACACACACACACACACACACACACACACAGCTGGAGAAACTCGTCTGTGGGTGCATTTCCACATTAGCATACGGACAGGCTGTGAGTGATTCAATGGCGGTTAGCATTAGCGTAGCGCTGGCATTTAAATAAGGGGAGTCAGTGGAGACGGAGAGATCACGTCTCTCAATCACTAAGATGGAAAGAAGATTGAGACGGATGATTTCTCTGCCCCGACCGCCGTTAATGCCGTTCCTGTCTCTGTGCTCTATTTTCTTATGTGCTTTTTATAAAAAGGACAATTCATGAGTGCAAACAGACAGATACTAGAGAGTGCGGAATATATTTCCATAGTTTGCATATTCAATATAGTATGAATATATAGTTAACTCAGAAAGCTGTGAGCCCTAAAAACTGTTTTATAATAATGAAAGATAGTACAGCGGATAAGCACAACAATTGTGCATTTTATGAGAAAAGCATGACATTTCTAACATAGTTAGTGCATACCATGGTTTATTTTCAGATGTGGAGGGAAGTCAGATTTGACCTGTGAGGACCGTGAGAGGTCAAATCCAAGATGGCCGCCAGTCTCTCGGGTCAAATGTTCAAACACGTTTAAGGTGTCATATCCAACTAAATTAGGGATGCCCAATCATTTGGTGATACTTTTGAGATCGCCAGAATTCAAGAAAATGAATTTAGGTGAGGATAAAGGTAGAAATTGACCAAAAATAAGCTGTCAATCAGTTGAAATTTGCAAAATGTGTGTGTGTGTGTGTGTGTGTGTGTGTGTGTGTGTGTGTGTGTGTGTGTGTGTATGTGAGTGATATGGTATAGTATATTCCAGTGGATTTATGGTCACCCAGCGCTAGCATTAATACAGAGACTGGAGGAATATGGCTTTACTTGGCACAGTCTGCATGCTGAAGAAAACATTTTTTATTTATTTTTTTTGTGATTACATGATTGTGACGAGCATAATATTTGTTCCCCGCCCAACTCTCCAAGTCTAAGTGCTTGAACTCCGTGACAGGAGGATGAAGTATGTATAAATGGATGGAACTATCAACAAAACAACAACAGCGTTTTATTCCCCAATGTCATATTTAATAGAAAAATAATGATGCACCTCTTATTGGAGAAAGAAGAATGGGGAACAGAGAGGTTTAGAGAGGGACAAACTGCTGAAAGAATGTAAACCAAAGATGGAGATGGAAAACAGTTCCATGTAGAGCACAAACAGCTCTCTTAACCCTCGCTGTTATAACAAAGGGCTGCACTCAACTATAAGGTTCACCGCTGTCCCTTTCCACTTACAGAGGGTTGGGGTTCGATTCCCTGCCTGTCCACCTATAAAACGCCCAAAGGTAGCGCAGCTTTTTTTCTGTTCTTTAGTGGCTCACATGGACATTTTAGAGGTCATGCAAAGAAAGGGTTATGTATGTTGTGTGTGTGACAGAGAGTGCAGAGAGAACATGGACAAAGGGGTTTTGTTTGTCCTAGCATGGCTGTACAATTACAAATACAAAGGTTTACCCATTTAGACTCCATGGTATGGAGAAAAAAAAACATTTTAAATGACTCTAAGGATATAACAAGTTTTATCCGAGCAGAACATAATATTGAAATTATTACTTTTAAAATATATATTATGCACACCATTTCGTTGTCGTGGTGGCAATAAATGGTTATAAAGGGATGAACAGGGACTATACTATAAGGTGAACTAAATTCAAGCTCAAGCAAATGTGCAAGGAGCCTTCCTTTTATGTAGAAAATCAATTAACTTAAATATCTCTGATAATAAACTTAATTTGGATCCCTTGTAGTCATCCTCTTAAGATCTACAACCCATACATAACAGCAGAGACATGATAAATGTCCACACTGATGCTACACTAATCCTGTTCCGAAGTCCTTTTTAATTTGTGGTTGTACGGGATATTTTCAACCTGAAATAACTTAAAATCATGAGAGAGTAAACAACAAAAAAATGCTAAATATTCCAATATTTCGTATAAAAAATATACAGTAGCGATTTTGCAACAATAGCTAAATAAAACGTTTGAAAATAGATAGGTGCTTGCTAATTCTTAAAATATGAATTTGACATAATTTCCTGTTTTGCTAAGGTTGCTTTTTAGTGACATACTTCAACAAAAATTAAATACAATACATAACTGCGCCATCTGACACACACACACACACACACACACACACACACACACACACACACACACACACACACACACACACACACACACACACACACACACACACACACACACACACACACACACACACACACACACACACACACACACACACACACACACACACACACACACACACACACACACACACACACACACACACACACACACACACACACACACACACACACACACACACAGCTTATTTTTGGTCAATTTCTACCTTTATCCTCACCTAAATGCATTTTCTTGAATTCTGGCGATCTCAAAAGTATCACCAAATGATTGGGCATCCCTAATTTAGTTGGATATGACACCTTAAATGTTTTTCTACAATGTTTGGTTCCAAAATTAAGCGTGTTTGAACATTTGACCCGAGAGACTGGCGGCCATCTTGGATTTGACCTCTCACGGTCCTCACAGGTCAAATCTGACTTCCCTCCACATCTGAAAATAAACCATGGTATGCACTAACTATGTAAGAAATGTCATGCTTTTCTCATAAAATGCACAATTGTTATAATATGAGAGCTTATCCGCTGTACTAAGAGGACATATCATGATTTTGTGTGTTTCCTATAGTGTGTTATATAGGTTGTTGTGCATGTAAATGGTGCGCAAAGGGCTAAAATCCCTGTGTCCCCATTGGGCTCCTTTGTTTACTTCCATAACATAGCGACATCACTTCCTAACACATGCTTCTATTGGCTAGCTCTCCAACACATTGTACGTGATATGCTAAGGGAGGGGACATCTCTAAGCAGTTGACCAATCACAACAGAGCCGGCCAGCTAACCAATCAGAGCAGACTGGGATCTGGTTTCAGACAGAGGGTGGTGCAGCACAGGCAGTACGAGAAAAATAAAGAGCTTTTTGAACATTAAAGCATGTCACAGTAGAGGAACAAAATACAAATATGAATCTGAAAATTAGCATCGTAGCTCCTTTAAGAAAAAAATGCAGAGCAGAGACTAGGGTTGAATGATTGGACGAATATATTGATATTTGTTTTAGGCAATTACATTGGGGCAAAAAAACGTTGTATAACTAAACGTTTTGACTATAAAATGTATGAATCCAGGGTTTATTTTGACCAAATTAATGTATACAACATCCTTTTTTGGATGACTGTGTTTAAAGATTTCACGTTGGCAGAGAACTTTGCAATTTACAGTCCGTTGCTTCTAGAATCCATGTTTTAAAGAGCAGCTTTACATTTGAATTAGCAGCGGTGCATTCAAATGAACTCCAGCTGTAATCATTTATGTGATCGTGAATATTAAATACCCGGCTAAATTGAAAACATATGGAACTGCAAAAATCAAGGTAACTTCTGGAAGGCTTAGTAAACCTTGACCGCTGATTGAAACTGCAAACGTGTACAGCATCCAATATGTGTGACCCTCGAGGGATTGTGGGTCATCTCATGCACAGATAACCACTTGTGTCTGGCAGGCTTGCAAACATTGAGTTTCACATGACCACATCTAGCTTCCTGTATCAATACTTCCTGCTTTCCCCCTTCCCAAATCAGCATGTCCGATTGCTGAAGCAAGAACACAAACACAGCGGGAGCAGCAGCACACATTGATATGCATGAATGCACTCGGCTACATGTGCTACTAAAACACACACACATATATACTGGCTTCTCTGTGTGTCTCTCTCTGTCAAAGTTAAACACCATCCATCATATGGGATGCATGGTGCGAGAGATTACTCACATTTCTCCCAATTATGGCCAAATTGCACTGGATGGCTCTCATATTGGGGAGATAGCGGCGGCGTTCTCTTTGCATACAAATGACAAAGTCTCCGTCTCAATTTGATTTCTCCTTGACTCAAAGAATGCGATCAGAGTGTCGCGGATAGGAAAGATGATGATGCGAAACATGCCACCAGACTAGCGAAGAGAGAGATGAAAGATAAAGGGATAAATCAGTCCTACCCACCGCATCCGCTGACATGCAATCATCGGAGAGAAGGAACTTGGAGTATCTTCATTGAAAAACTAAACTTCTGGTACTAATCCACTCACTTGGATTCCCTCTGATTATTTTTGTCCATCTGAAAAATCTACATATGAAGCTTAAACTTGGATAAAAAGACTAATCTGAAAGGAAAAACAGTTGATGTCTCATGCCGAAGAACCTTTTGTGGCAATTAGGAACTGTCACACATTGATTGGATCAAAGATCTGATGATAAACTCCAAAAATCACAAAGACGATGCAGATAGTTTTTATATCTATAAGGAAAATTCCCTTTTTTCACAACTTATTATTGCCATGATTACACGGCACAAAGTAGTTCCTAGATATGTAAACTCAGGCCCTTTGATACAAGATGGTTGCATGAACAAAAACACTTTCCAACGGTTGTAAACAAGCCAACACCTGGGCCAGAGTATTGAAACCACTTCAGTTGGAGGTGATACATACTCCATCATTCCACCAAAAACTATGTGTGTGTTCGTTATTTCAAATGATTCCGGTTGAAATAGTCATTCTCAGAAACGTGGCTGTGTTCCCAGATCTGAGCAATTAACATGGTGAAATACTTTTTTACAGAGGAAGATAAAACATTTTCTACCACTGCTCAGCACTGATAAATAAAGGCAACACGCTCCTGACAGCTTCACGGATCTCTGATCATAGTCACATTTTAAATTGCAGAACCAAAACACTTTAGGTAATTGCCGGCAAATGAAAATCTTTCATCATTGTAAAGTCTGTGTAAGTGCCTCGGAAAAGACAACACTGTTGTTTCTTTAAAAACAAATGTGAGGCAGCCGATTATGAAACGGCTTCCAGCAGCCCACTCTCTCCCCAGCTAATGAAATATCTAATGCACTTAGGTTCCTTTAGTTAGCACCTGCCTCCTTAGAGGCATGTTCCTCCTCTCAGAGCTAAATTACTTGGTCTCAATGGAGCGAGACAGAGTGCGGTGAGTAACAAAGAGGGGAAGTCAAGTGTATTTTCATGAAAAGAATGACAAGCTCGTGCTGGAGGTGACAGATGAAGCAGTTTCTTGCTCACAGCGACCGGAGGAGACAGTATACTTACAGCGCTCGGCCTCTAAAAGCCACCTTTTCAAATCCTTCATCTTTGCCGGTAGCGGAAGCTCAAAAGTGCATCGTAACTGTGCCTTCTTCGAGCAAAACACTCTGTAAAGGCATTTTTACAATCCTCGCTCTTTGTGGAATGAATTATACAGCTTTGGAAATAGACGTGGAGAGGTTGGAGGCGAGGCGGCAGGCGAGGGCGTGCAGTTAAAATGAAGAATTGTGAGGTTCTGGGTCAGTAAAAATGCCAGATCTGTATCTGATTTGCATGCTTGTTGCTGTCTCTGCGTTCCTCCTCATAAAGGCCTTTCCAGTAGAGTTACTGGCAAAGTCAGAAAATATGCAGGACTCAGTGGCAGAATAAATAAGACCATAAATATATTTTAAGTGTAAGGGTGTAAATATTTGCATGTTGACCTGACAGATAAATAGACCAACAGAACTCTCCCTGCTTGTAACAAGTAGATTTCATCATGTGACCTTTATCTTGTAAATTGGAAAAGGATGGATTTACTTGATGTATAGAACAACTTCTAAAACTAATTTATATATCCATAAAAATATAGACAATGTTGAGTCTTTGTCTTTACTCAAACAAATGTTCCTGTCATTTATCTTCCAACTAGAGTATTTCATTCATTTTGCTTTTTTTAAAGAGGCCCTATTATGATTTTTGTGCTTTTCCCTTTCCTGTACTGTGTTATAGGTTTGTGTGCATGTAAATGGTCTGCAAAGGATAACATCCATGTGTTCCCTCCAGAGGGAGTTTCTCTCCCACCCCCCCTGCTTGAAAGGCCTCCATTGTAGTTTAGTTTAGTTTATTTATTTTTTTCGAGCGTGTAAAACCAAAGAAAATACAAATGAAACCAATAACAAAACGAAACATTTAATTAATAATTGAATAATCTGTAGTATCATTGTCTGATATCAATAAACAATAAACAACAAAGCTTTAGCTAATTACACGTCCGAAAAGTCCTTTGTTTACTTCTGTAACATAGTGACATCACTATGTAACACTTGCGGTTCTTTTGGCTAGCTCTCTAACACATTGTACGTGATAGACTAAGGGGTGGGACATCTCTAAGTGGTTGACCAATCACAACAGAGCCGGCCAGCTAACCACTCAGAGCAGACTGGCCTCTGGTTTCAGACAGAGGGTGAAAATAGATGCTGCAGCACAGGCAGTATGAGAAAAATAAAGAGTTTTCTGAACATTAAAGCATGAAGACATGTCCCAGTAGAGGAACAAAATACAATTCTGAATTCTGAAGATGAGCAGAATAGGGCCCTCATCTTTGAAAATAAATAGTTTTAACGACAAAGACAACAATCTGATAAGATCTTCTAAAACTGCAGTGACAAAACGTGTCAAACATATTAAATGCCTCTTACAAACATATTTTCAAGAAGTACTGTTTTCTTTGTGCGAGGATATAAATGACAGATGAACACAGTGCTTTTTTAGTGCGAGAGGGGGGGGGGGGGGTTTAAATGTGACGGTTTGCAGCGCTTTCATGCAGCATTCAAAGAAAGCGCATAATTACATAATCAGAGTGTTGAGACTGGAATAATCAACAAAAGAAATCCATAAGAAAGTGAGCGCTCATGATCAACGGCGGCACGGCTTGTCATTAGATTGATGAATTCTATTGATGCCATCCATCAACGACTAATCAAGAAGAGTCTGCGGAGGAGAAATCGACTTGCATGTGTGCGCGGATGATTGAGTGCAAAGGGAAAATGAGAAGATGTGCGGTTTTCATTTCCAAACACTTACCGAGCACGCCCAGTCGGTAGTTCATGGTGACCACGATGACGTTGCCGTAGGCGGCCAGGACGCTGGCGTCAAACATGTTTCCGGTGCCTTCCATGTAGGAGCCTCCGTGGATAAACAGCATCACCGGCTTCTTCCTGCGGTCACGAATATCTAAACAGAGGAGAAAACAATAAGTCAAAAAGTGTATTTACTATTCTCATATTGTCTTTGATCACATATTGTGTTAGACTATAATATACTCAACAAACTGAAAATTGCTCGGCGGGATGAAAATATATTTTTATATCAGAGCAACTCCCTGCAGCTGGATGTCAGCTCTTAATAAAAAGGGAGCTCAAGGTAATTTAGATTCCAGGCACCGATTCCAGCAATAACAAGAGTGATCTCATCAAATGTTTCCTGGTGATTAAAGCAATAATGCTGGAAGAAAAGCACCGGGTGGTGTAGCATATTGCAGCTTAACCTGTCTCTCAAGCCTCTGACAGTCTTTATTGTACACTGAAGCTAGGGCTGACCAAATCACTGGAACAATGAGAAATGTGCGATGGATTCGAGGTGTTAATAAAGCACAAACATGGGTAATGAGTTGTAGCTGATCAGAAATCACAATCAGAAACAGGTTAAAGGTCAAGGAATTTCCCTTGGTATATATGGCGCATACATAAACACAGTTAAAGAAGATAACATGTAAGGAAAACAACCAGAAAATGTTAACTATTATAACATTAAGATATAGAAAATGATTTACATGAAATATAGATATACCAAAAACCTATGTACAGTATACTATGAGAAAATACTCGTGCAAAATTGTTCTGAAAAGTGGAGAGCTGTGCAGATATTAAGACAGGTAGCTTGTGTACAAATGTGCAACAAAAACAAATTGGTCTAAATGTGAGGAAAAAACGCTACTGGCCCCAACAAGCACAATATACAGGTACAAAATATCAGCGTCAATATGTCATGAGGAGCGTTATTAGGAAGGAAGAAGGAGAGCCTGAAGAACATTCTGTGAAACCGACAGATAACAAAAGGCCATCAGCTCTTAATGTATCTCGTCTGCGATGAATTTACATAATTTCCTCATTTTATTTTTGCACATTGGAACTCCCAAAAATGCAAATGGCAACTTACCCTGAGCTGAAGACACAGTCATATCAACTTTTTTCTAGGTCAATTACCCTGTGGGGAATCTCTAGAGAACTGTTTTCTTGGATGCTATCGTTTTTGGCAAAAGGATCCTACCTTGAGGTTCAAAAATGGAAAGATAACTAAAAGGTTTTATGTGAAAGTCACTTCTATCATTAGAACACAAAGTTTAGGATTGGTTTTATTGAGAAACTCTCGAGCAAGTACTGATGATGATGACTATATCATGGACTCATTTCGGCTGCTCGCAGACTGATTTATGCATTTCCTTTTTTTGTTGCAGAGAATTACGTTTCTCCTTTAGCAGAATAAACATTGTGCCCGGGCAAAGTGAACAAAAATATAGGCAGCCTATTATCTTATTAATGATGCTGAAAGACTGAAGGGGCTATATCCTTCTTTCTGTTTTATTTTTGTGAGTCATTTTTACTTATTTTAAGATCGTTGTAGGTTTTATCGTGCAATTATAGACCTCCACACTGCAGACACACTTGTTGCACCCACTAAATCAATGCTTCACGATGCATAACTAAAGCGTCATTTCATTGGATGAAATGTTTTATTCACAGGCCGGAGAGGACATTGGCCGACAACCATGACATGCTGATATAGTCTCACAAGGTTTTATCCAAAAGTGAGTCTCAGATTGTTATTTATCTTAAAACAACATTTGATTTCACTTAGAATTGGCTTGATTGTCATCTGTTATGTCCTTGATTTAATGGTGTTATTCTGCTTATTAGATAGGGAGTGATTAGTTAAATGGAATTGCTAAATTATGACAAATTCCAGCAACATTCTTCAAAAATGCATGCAGGAAATATCAAGTGAATGTCAATGTCAGATGCTATAACATACGGCTGGTACCAATGCGCTGTGTTCATGGTCCCTGATGGGCCCTCGTTGGCCTTTGAACCAGTCCCCAGCTGACAGAGAGCAACGATACTCCTGCCTGCCAGGGGCCCCGCGGTAGCATATGGCTCACAAGTCTTAGAACCGTGGCACAGTGACAGTCCTCAGTGTGTGTGTGTGTGTGTGTACGTGTGTGTGTACGTGTGGCCTGGGGATATGAAATAGCAGTAGTGCAGAACAACCACATAAATAACCACTACAGCATCTGTTAGGAGGGAAGAGAGATGAGAGGGTGTCTGGCTCCCTGAGTCACACACACACACACACACACACACACACACACACACACACACACACACACACACACACACACACACACACACACACACACACACACACACACACACACACACACACACACACACACACACAACACACACACACACACACACACACACACACACACACACACACACACACACACACACACACACACGTGTAATACCTGCTGAAACATGCATCACATGTTTCACATGGTACACAAACACTGATACTCCAGTGACTCAGGGTATCTCACACACACACAGTCATACTTATACACAACCACAGCTGAAACCAGTGCATCAGTCGGGAGGGAGAAATGTACAGGCAGCTGCAATGGAGAGTCGCTATGGCAACTGCTTCTCCTCCACTTGCTTCTCTCTCTCTCGTGGAAGTCTCATCGACTGTTGCTGTGGCAACATATTGCTCTCGTTCATCTCTAACCCCATGGTGCCCTTCGCCACGTCGCTACCTGAATCTCATTTCATTAGTGGGGAATGACCACACACACACACACACACACACACACACACACACACACACACACACACACACACACACACACACACACACACACACACAACACAACACACACACACACACACACAACACCACACACACACACACACACACACACACACACACACACACACACACACACACACACACACACACACACACACACACACACACACACACACACACACACACACACACACACACACACACACACACACACACACACACACCTCTGCATCAGGAGATGAAGACTGACAGCCGCTGGCATCATGGGAGACAGAATGCAGATGCACTTGATGTACACACCCACGCCCGCATAAGACACAAACACACACACAATCACCATGAGGCTGTCACAGCTGACCTGTAGCCTCTGTGTGCATGGATCAGTAACGGGCGAATTGTTCTGGCACAGTGACAGGAAGGAGTGAGGCTCTCCGGCTACGAGCCTCCCTCTGTCTCTCCTCCTGTGTCAGGCCTTCTATTTCTCTCTGCCTCTTTGTTGCATTTCAACTGAAAGAAAAGTCTGGAATGCCACGCATGAACGAGTGTTCCCGTTCTCAGAATTCACACAATCGATCAATCAATGTTGGATGAACTGCTTTTCAAAGTAATATTTCCGCATTCAAATGTCTAAAATTGACTTGATCTGTTGAACTTTGTACTTACATTACACCAAATGTCTCCAACAGTATTCAAACTCTGAGGCATACGTATGTTTTTAAGAGTTGATGGTCTGTTTCATCTGGTCATTTGTTAGTGTGATGTATCCCCTTTCTTTATGAATTACCATCGTGGTTTTTCTACCAGAAGCTGCAATAAATTGACTTTTTATCCAGTTTCAAGCCAAATCTCTACAATAAACCATTTAGATCTTGGACATTTTTAACTATATGTAGTTCTAATGAAGGATCTTAGCCATTAGATGTCTGGATTTTAAGTTATCAGAGAAACATGCAAACAAATGTTAAGGGCAGCCCTCTGAGAGACCTCTGCAGAATAGTCTGCTTCCGTTTTAAAACCTTCCGAACGATGAATAGTGAAGGAATCCTGACCGGGAGCTGACTGTGATAACATCAATAAATAGCACCATCTTTTGCTATTGTATTCTATAAGACACTATTATAATGACATCACGTGTTCAAAGCTTCCAAAAAAAATCCCTGCCACCAAGGCTGCCATCATCTATCTCCTAAAATTATGCAAATGTTATGCAGCAAGGTGCTTAAAAACCTAATCACATCATCAGCTGTACTCGGAGAACCTGTGGTATTTGTATAATAATGCCATCATATGCTTTCCATTAGTCATTTTGTTTAGCATGTCTACAGACAAACAGAACAGGTGCTGAATGACGACAGTGTATACCATGTACTGTACCATGGAGACAGTTGGGGACAGCTACCAGAATATACATGCAAAGCCTCAACAAATCCTAGACATCCTATACTAGATTATCGGCAGATGGTCAATATTTCCACATACAAACGAGATGATGCTGGGGAGCGAGAGGCTTACTCATAGTGACATGACATGGCAAGCTCTGATTTGTGTTGAAGTGCTATGTCTAAAATGAAGAGCAGAAGTTCAGCAATAGGTCAACGTCACCAAAAGATATCACTCTCACTTTGCTTTTCGGAATGAGGACTGGTCGGAAATCACATATCACAAGTTTAACCCTAACCCTAATACCTCGATATCGATATTGCAACCATTTGGTAAGCTTGACCGCTGACGCTTTTAGAAAATATAAACATAATGACAATTTAATTTTGTATGTATTTAATGACTAAGTAACCAAATGATAGAACAGGTAGAACAGTCAAACTCAGAAAATAGCATCACTTTATTCTAAAGCAGACTTCAGAACCAGGAAAATACGAGACGTATTAGGATATCTGAAATCTAAGACGGTATCTCTATCATGATATCCATACATCGCCAGCTTCAATTGGAAAAAACGCCATAATAAAGAACAAATAAAGATGTGAATTCCTACAGACAAGGAATACTGACAGGCAGTGTAACTTCCTCTATACCAGCACCGCAAGAAGAACAGAAGGGAACCATGATTAACTGGAACCCAACATTGAAAAGGTGAACAAAATAAGAAAAAAAAGACAATGCCAAAATCAACAAACAACATGAAAGACAAAACAAGATGGCAGAGAGCAGCTGAGGGCTGGTACCCAGAGGAGCTTAGCACGGCTGCTGATCCTCTCAAGCAGAACGGAGACAATGAGACGATTAGGCCTGAACTTGTGTTGGAGTGTTCCAGTTTAGCTCACCGCCCACCGTGGCACTCGGAGACACCACCCCCCCCGGTCCCCTGATGAGACGCGGCCCTTAGCTTCCACCACTTTATCAAGCGACTGATTAGTCACGACGATCCGCGCGGTCCGCTGCGCCCATACGTCACTGTCTGCTGTTGATTTGATGGGAAATGATGTTGGCTGTCAGTAAACACTCAGAGCCAGCAGAAGAGGAGAAGAATGATTGATATGCTCTTAAGAGGCCGGCTGAACTTCACGGTGTAACAGGATAGATAACAGATGAAAAGCCTTAGATTGTAAAGTCTTTGTTAATATTTTCTGGTATATTTTTCCTGTTGTTGTTGTATAATTTCAGGGTAATATGGATGTAAAAAGAGGACTGGATACAGCTTTGAAGGCTTTATTGATCCCAATAACAGTTTCTCAGTGGGGCATGAAGCCAAAATGGCATGACTATGAGCCCCTATGTTCCCTGGATCTTCGACCATTGGGCTAATTGAGCATGCTCACTTGGGTTCTGATGGATGTTGTTGGAGAACTGAATCCTGCTATGGAGGCGGGACCTTGTTCCTAACTACCAAAGTTGCTTAGTGGCACATTAAGCCATAGGGCCTTACTTTAAAAGTAAATTCAGATTGAACATAGTAAAACAAATTTAATTATAGTGTCCGTCCAAAGAAAAACCATTACTTATAGTGAAAACCACCCTTGAATGATGGGATAGTAGACTAAAATATAACATATAATAAGTACCCTGTATCAAGATTGAGTCAAAATAAGTGACATTTGACCTTTTTAGAGAGATTTAGAAAGAAAAAAAACACTTCTGGGGTCATTTGGGTGCATTTTCCATATCTTTGGCCCAAGTCGGTCGATTTTGATGATTGACACCTCTTTTTAACCGTTAGAGCCAATAGAATCGAGGGGAAGTTCCTCAAATCCATCTAAACATTACCCATTGGTGAATGAGTGATGCGTAGCCAGAATGCCCCGGAAACGGAAGCTGTCATACACTCTACAGTAGTAACTATCGTAGCAGCAAATATGAAATCTCCGTTATTGACATAAAAATGGAATGATGGATTATCAGTAATCATTTCAAAGTGACACAGACACATTGGATTTACCTTCAGCAGCGGTGTTCTCATTTTTATGCCATTGAACACAACTTTTGATCAGAAAACAACAAAGGTATGACGTTTTTAGCCGTTTTGGCTCTGTAAAGCAAATATTTGTATTGTTGTTTGTTGTCGTTTCGCCACGAGTTCTGATCGTGGCGAAACTTATATATCTGGAATCTGTGGAATCTCAGCTTGCTAATCGATATCTTGTTTGTGCAGATCCGATAAGTAATAAGAGATTTTTACCTTGAGTTCTGTGCTAAGTGCGTTAGCATTTTTTCGCTCAGGGCTAATTCAGAGCCTTTGTTATTACCCTTTTGTTTTGTTTAGCTAAAAATGGTTAATATTGTCTGATAGCTGAGTTTCTTCCCGTTAAGTGGGTATGACACATTCATAGTTTGTTAAATATTAAGAAGCCCTCAGACGCTGTTTCTTGCAAGATGTTGCGTTTTTGCAATTTGCTTCCTCAGGCAGCGTCACATGCGGTCTCGGATGAGTCGGATTAATGGAGAGGAAAAATATGGAATCAGGACGTTATCATTTAAATAAAGGCTATTCAAGTGCTCGTACTGGGTAGTTTATTTACCTAAAAAAAAGTGAAAGGCTGATGCATCAGCTCACTTCCTAGGAACTTCAGCCCACATACTTTCCTGTTCCTCACTGTAGAGGGAAAAAGCATTTGACTTAACAAAGGAGAGAGCGTGGGAGCCTGCCGAGATATCATCTTCCCATACGTTAAACTGAGAGATGGAACCCTCTCCTTACACAGAGCCGTAATTAAAAAAGATATTGAATCCCATCGTGGTGAAACGACAACTCAACGCAGAACTTCATACCTCCTCAAAATTTGCATTTTTATTATTATTTTATTATCCCACATACGCTCGACTTATATTTTCCTACCTTCCTTTGTCATTGCCATTATTATGGATATGCCATGGAGTGTGTGCACAAGCACGTGTGGGGGTGAGGTGTAGATAAATATTGACCTTTTACGTTGGAGGTTCAACGCTGTAATAATAGGGAACTTGCTCATGGCAAATGATGAACTGTCATCTGTGTGCAAATACACAGAAGCTCTTTGTACAAGTGGTCCAATTAACAGAAAGGTTACAGAGCGCTGGTAATATTGTAACAGTGTAATAGAAGGACTACTTCTCTGCATATTTCTGTATTTCTGAGACTTGTAATTTGTCTCATGATGGGTTTGAATTATTACTGCTTATCTTATTTGAGAAAGTCAACCCATTTAAAAAACATGTAGATTTATATATATATAATTTAAAGTCTGGAATGAGGTTTTATTCTCAATATGTATCTTATTTATTTAAATACTAATGAAATGTGTATTATTCTTGTGACCAAAACCATCTACAAGCATCTATTTAAAGGTGATCTGCTGCACGTTTCTTTACATTTATGATGATCTCCAGCTCTTATTTTCATTAAAGTGCGAAAAACATAACGGCAAAACCGTATTTTTAACTTTACATTTAGATTATCTGTATAATATGTGTGTGTGTCGGAATGCCAGTTTGAAAGTGACTGATTTTAACTAAAATAAAACAGTGGGTAACAAAGATCTTCTATTGACTGGTGGTGATTGGTTGGTGTTAAACTCAGATAAGACAAAAGTCATGTTGTTTTCCAATAAGAAAAGGTTACCAACTGTTCTTCCCTGCATCATGTCTGCACAGCATAACCCCATTGAAGCTGTTAACACCTACAGATACTTAGGCATCACTATAGATGAAAATCTCTGCTTCAAACAGCATATTGACAATCTCTTAAGGAAATTGAAATTAAAACTGGGATTCTTTTTTAGAAATAAGGCCTGCTTCTCCACAAGTGCGAGGAAACGGCTTGTAGCTGCCACATTTTTGCCGCTCTTGGACTACGGGGATGTTGTGTACATGAACGCCTCAGCTCACTCCCTTCATCTGCTGGACGCTGTCTACCATGGGGCTCTGAGGTTCATAACCAACTGTAAACCCCTCACACACCATTGCACGCTGTACTCTTTAGTCAACTGGACATCATTATCAATGCGCAGATCACTGCACTGGTACAAATTCATCTATACCGCTATGCTTGGACTGCTGCCCCTCTACATATCCACTTACATATCACACAAACAGTACATCTATAGCCTACGATCTCAAAATGACATCACTCTGTCCGTCCCCTCAGTTCGCACGGTGCTTGGGAAAAAAGCCATATCATACTCTGCCCCCTCGACCTGGAACACACTTCAGCAGAAACTTAAGCTGACCAGTTTGATACCCATCACGGATTTTAAACTAATTTTAAAAAAGCTGGAGAAATCATCTGTGGGTGTTTGCACCTGCTATATCTGACTACTTTATATGGATTTCAATGACTACTTTTTTTACGATGTTGTATTTTATTGTTGCCTCTGTGTTTAGTGTCCTGTCTGTCTGTAACTTTGTGTGGTAGTGTTACCACTGACAGGTCTCTCTTGGAAATGAGACCTTGTGTCTCAATGAGATTTACACCTGTATAAATAAAGGCTAAATAAAAATAAAATAAATTGACGAGCGCATTTGCTTCTTAACCTTGAGTTAGGCATAAACTGAGGTTCATTCAGGGAACAAAAGAAAAAGACACACACTGTGCCATCATCTTTGTGTGTGGCTGTCTGTCTCTCATGATTGTGTGTGCGTGTGCGTGTGCGTGTGCGTGTGCGTGTGCGTGTGCGTGTGGGTCAATAGTAGGTCATGGCAGGCGGACAGGGTGATGAATGGGATGTGATGAGATGCACAGCAGCAGAGCAGCCTATAGGCCACCGAGCCGGGCTAAAGCTGAATCATTAGAGCACAATGGATCAAGGCAAAGGCCATACTGATTGCATCGGGGACATGCGTGTGTGTGTCCATGCTCTGGCATTTTTATAATGGGTTTTTGATACAGGGAATGAGCTCCTTAAAGGGGACCTATCATGCAAAATGCACTTTTGTACGTCTTTTATACATGAATATGTGTCCCCGGTGTTCCAGGGAACTCACCAAGTGTCAGAAAACACAACCCTCTCTATTTTCCTCCATACCCAAATCTCTAAAAAAGGGACTGCAACGGATCTGATAAAAACTGATCCAGATTTGAACACGTTACTGACGTCAGGACGGTGGCGCTACGGCTATTGGGCCAACTCTCCACCTATCAGGGGAATGTGGGGTTGGGCCACGGCCGGCCATTGCCGCTCTAAAGCGCTGGAGACGCTGTAGTACATATGCCAGGCCTGTAAGTGGCGCTGAAAGCAACGAAGAAGACTTCCCGCCCATAGTTACCATGGTTACCCTTCTGTTTATTCTCCGCTGTGGCTTTCTTTCTCCCTCCCCGAGGCAAGCGTTTTCTCCCGCTGCAATGCAATCCCTCCCCGTCGAGGCAAGCACTGTAATTCTCTCCGGTTAGTCCACCAGCAGATGACAAACACCCACCTCTCCGCCTCTTCCAAGGAACGAGGGGACCGTGCGGCAGAGTTTCAGTTTCAGTTTGTTTCGCCGGTCAAGATGTCCGTTAAAGTTTAAATCTTCCAGACAAAATTAGAAAAGTGCCGGTCAAAGGTCTTCTTTGTTATTTATTGAGCTTTAAAACAAATGAATAACGACTCTATATAATAAAACACGGAGGACGGAGATCTCTTTTTCTCCCCCTCTTCTGACAGCCCAGCAGCTGATCAGAGCACGTCTCCCCTCTCCTGCAGGGGGGCGTGGTCAGCAGAATCAGCCCCGTAGACAGCAAACAGCACATAGAGCGAAATGAGGCATGGCTAAAATGCATGATCTGTTTGGTATTTTGAAAACAGAAACGTATAAATATACCTTATATAGGTATGGCCCTACAATATATCATTTAAATATAGCATGATAGGTCTACTTTAAGTAAAAGAAGACATTCTCTGAGGAGTATTTCCTATCACAATATCGCTGTTTTTGCGTGATTTAACTATTTAACATTGACTGATAAGTGTGTATGTCCTGTTATAACCTCGATACAGAGTGAACATCAACTAACAACAATGGGAAACTTGCTTTATTAAGGTTATTCTAAGTTATAAATATCATGTCACTTTGACCTATTTTTTGGAAAACTTTTATGCTTGAAGCATAGAAAATGGACTCAATTGCAGGTAATGCTTTAAAACATCTTCCCTGATGGTGCATTCAAGTTCTCATAGCAACCTTTTACACTCAAAGGTGGGGGGCAGCTGCTAGAAAGTAATGCATTTTCAAAATGTGTGTTCAGAAAATCCAAAGCCGAACAACCAAGCAAACAAAACTGAAGTATTGAGAGTGTCTGCATCCTAAGCTTTCTCTCAAGTGTCTGTCCCAGTGTGAGCCACTTACTTACACCCTGATTGAAGCATGCATAATCATATAAAGATAATTAACAATTATAGTGCCTTGTAAAAGATTCATGAATTCTTAAGCTCTTTTTGCATCACATTTGCATTTTGTAACACAATTAAAACCTGTTCTGACAGATTATTTGACACATACGATGCAATATACTTTATTGTCCCCGTGAGGACATTTGTTATGGACTGTGTCCTGCAGTTCCACATACATGAACGTAAACAAGCATATAGTTAATATTAAAAGACATTAACATACTATCACTCATACATCGATCTCACATACACAATACAAAGACGCACCTACTGACAATGGCGACCTATTGCACAACCCTTATGGCCAACATTTACATGTATATTACATGACGTGATGTGAGTGTTGAGAAGTGTAATGGATATAGGCAGGAGTGAGTGCTTATAGCGGTTCAGCCTGCTCTTGGGAACCCCGAATCTTGTACCAGAAGGTAGGAGCTGGAATTCTGGGTGGAGAATGTGGGATGGATCAGATAATCAATGATCAATGTGCCTGTCTAATAAGGGACAGCTCATATATGTTTTAGAGAGATGGATGTTTTTTTAACCCCCATCATTTCATAGCAGTCTGTACCAGGCGAGCGATCTGTGGCAGTGATACCATATGTTATGGTGCTCTCCAACACTGCATGTTAAAACAATAACATGAACTTCTGCTCCGTAGGCCCTGAGTCTATGCATAAAATACATCAGCTTGTACTTTCCATTCTCAGCATGCAACATATGGTATGTGCTCATCTGAGGGTTTATGGGATGATCATGTTAAGTGGAATAGATACACTGACAAGACACATAGTGTGTAATGTGTGTCTGTATTAAATATTTTTATTTTTATTTTAAAGCTTCTATTGAGGTTTTTCAAAAAAAGTTTATAATTTTCTCAATTTTAATTACATTATTAATCGGATTAAATGAGTATGTTTTTATATATACAATCAACTTTCCGTATATAAATAAATAAGGATATATAATATAAATAATAATATTTTAAAAATATTTAAGAAACATGTTTGGAATGATCTTTTTTCAATTATTTTATATTTTCGAAATATGGGCGTATTGGTAATGTCTGGATCACAGACACAATCCTATGCAGACAGGCAACTTATACAAATAGTGAAAAAACAAACATAATATAAATAAATCCTAATGTTTATCCGCAACTACATATCAGCATAAAACACGAAAAAAAGGGTGCAGAATATGAATAATAAATTAAGCTTCACACTGAGAGAAAATGTATCTGATCTGTCACATAATTAGAAAATATTCCAAGTCTATTTTTTTTTTATCATGTGTTATCATCAACTACAAGAAACACTCACAAATCCTAGAAGCTCCATCCCCTCCACACTGGTCGGTGCACGACTGAGAAAACACACACGTACACAGTCAGCAAACAGCACTGCTGCTGCCTCTGTTCTCACCGTCTGCCTGAGCTTACAGCACGGGGCTGTGGGGAGCAGCGTGGAGTGGAGATGATCCTCACTGCTGTACTGTTTGTTCTCCGTCTACACCTACTGCACCGCCTGCAGCAGCCAGGTAAAGACCCATCTCACAGCTCAATATGCTTTAGAATATCAGACCAGCAAACCCATCCAGCTGAGAAACAAGCAAACAACTGCTGCTCAAAAGGAATCAGGAGTATCTACACTTTCTTTCTAGGGCTGTATAACAATTATCACGGCACATAAATACTGTCAACAACAACAAGAAAGAAACAAAAAAGCTATTTTTCAAGCAATTAGCTGTAGCCCAGGGGTGTCCAAACTAGAGCTGCCAACACTCACAGGCATAATGTACCTACGTTTGATTAATGTTGCTAACTTATAACTGAATTTATGAGGCAATATACCTCTAGTGAGTGGCCCAGCCCTTTGTATATTTTTCTGTAGGTGGCCCTCGGTGAAAAAAGTTTGGACACCCATGCTGTAGCCGAATAGTTATCATGGAGCATCCGCACCCTTTGTGTTTTTCCTTTCCTGCTTTGGAAGATTAAGTGTGGGCAAGGTAAAAACAAAAGCAGAGCGAGGGAGAGTCATATTGGACCACTGGGAATAAGAATAGCCGCTACACCCTTCCTTCCAAGAACATGCTCTTATTAGACACTAAAATCTCCAAAAACATTTTTTCTCTCGCTGTCCTTCTTTCACTTTTGCCACCTACAAGTCTTCCTATCACCCTTCCTGTTGCTCACATTCTTTATCGTTCACTCTTCATGGCCTCCACTTGTTGTTTTCAGATTTTCTCTGCTCTCCTTTTCATCTCTGGCTAATCTCAAACACTGGCTCGCCTGTTGCTGTGAGTCTATTAGCAACCATCTTTGTTCCTGCCTCCATTTGTCTTCCTCTATCTCTTCCTCATCTCGCTGTCATAGGGTTTTTTGTAGCACTTCCACTGTTGCATTATATCTCTCTCCCCCCCCCCCCCCCCCTCCCCTCTTCTCTCCCATCTGTGTTATAAATAGAGGTTGGATTAGGCTGACTTTTTGTTTTGCTCACTATTAGGGAGTGGATCAATTCTACAAATTGAGTGGGTGGGGAAGAGAACACACACACACACACACACACACACACACACACACACACACACACACACACACACACACACACACACACACACACACACACACACACACACACACACACACACACACACACACACACACACACACACACACACACACACACACCACACACACACACACACACACACACACACCACACACACACACACACACACACACACACACACACACACACACACACACACACACACACACACACACACACACACACACACACACACACACACACACACACACAGCCCCTCTGTCGTCCAAAATGTCACGGTGACAAAGAGGACACAAACACAGGCATTGTCCTTGTTTTCCCACTGCTGCCTCATAACAGTCTTCTTCTATTCCATTGTGGACGTCTCTTTCTTTCAGCCGTAAGCCTTTTGAACTCCAGTTGACCCCCTTTCCTCTTCCTTCTTTCCTCCCTTCTTTCTCTCCAGTCTTTATGAATTTTCTGACAAAAAAACAACATATCTGTGTGCCAGCGTCTGACTGCAGAGGCCTGTACTAGGAAGCTGGATTTTCGCTTAGCCGGCTAACTTCAGGGAAATCTCGGGCTTTCCGGTCCTACGACGCTGGTTCTCTTTTTAGCAGGCTAGATTTCCATGGTAACTTATGGTGAGCGGCAAACCTGCTCCGGAGCAGGTTAGGTGGCAGGCTAAGAGATCAACTCAGTGAAAGCACCGCCTGCTGACCAATCAGTGTGCGGAGTTTAAAGCGATCAATTCATATTACAGGATAGAGGAAATACAGAAAAACTGCCGTTGCAGGAAAGACGGCCGGCCAAAATCAACTGACTGTGTGAACGTGAAAATTAATAGAATATCCCCTCCCATCTTCAGAGCAATCTGACTATTATAATATTAGCGTTAAGAAAGCTTACTTAAATATCTGCCACGACATAAGTAACCGGATCAGAGTAACATTAAGTACAGTCCGCGGCACTGTGAGTGCAGACGTAGATGTGTCCCATTATCATTCATATCATATCACATCATAATGTATCATATATTTCCTTATCTGAGTCAGCTTCTTGAGCCGTATCTGGCCGTGCAACACTCACAGTGTCACATACTGTATGCAGAAGTATTATTTTAAGCAACACATTAAGTTGACGAAACACTCGAGTCAAATGTAATTAAAGTCAGATCCACTCGTGTCTTGGACGGGGCAGTGATATCATAAACCTGTTAATGTACGCATTCAAACACTTTTTCTTTTACCAGCTGTATTCACCTTGCAGGTGCAGCTATGTGGCTTTGTCCTGGATAAAGTGTTTAAGTCATGGATGTTTAAAGTTTAACTTCTTCATATTTGACTAATATTAAAGTTCACTTTTCATTCAGGAAGTATGACGCTGCGCTGTCAGTACGCTTGTCCGTGTTTGTGATTGGTCGAATGCTCCAAATACCACCCCTTTCATGTGAACGCGCACCTAACTAGATAGGACACGGCTGGCTTGAGCGATCCACTTGATAACCAGCGTCGTAGTACAGTTTAGCGAGAGCGCGTATGTTTTGGATTGGGCCAACCGGCTAACTCAAACATATCCAGGTTACTTCTAGTACATAGTGACATCGCTATGTAACACTCAAGCTTCTATTGGCTATTGCTACTACACATTGTATGTAATTGGCTAAGGGGCGGGACATCTCTAAGCAGTCGATCACAACAGAGCCGGCCAGCTAACCAATCAGAGCAGACTGGGCTCTGGTTGCCATTTTACATCTCTTTTGTTACATGTGTGATCAAAGTAGCGTCTAATTGCATTAGAAACAATATATATAAATATTCCTTATTATTCCTCACTACACAAATCATCTGTACACGCCCTTAGAAGATCACCAACCAAGAGAGACCATCACTCTACTGTTGTGCAATAGCACTTCTTATGTGCCGCATACACTTTTTAATATATTCACTTCCTTTCTTTATGATGTGGCAATTTATTATTCATGTATTTGATTTGATTGTAATGTTTGCTTCCTCTTTATTCAATATGTTCATCTACTAACTTTCCTTTTCCCTTTGTATCTGGATTTCTGATTCTGATGTATTGCTTAAACCTCACCTTACCTCTAATTCTTGATGGACTACTCTTACTTATTGGGGCTAAAAACTAAACAATCTATTTCTTCAAAACTCGTTTACCCAGCTTTTTTTTTGGGTCCTTTTCCCCCGTCACAAGGATATAAAATACTCTAGTGAGGATACTAACATAATACATTAGATGTGGGGAAAACAGGAAGTAGGGATATCACCTAATTGATTGAATAAGATAAGATAGGCTTACTGGCAGGTTAAAAAGGTAGGCAGTCCGGGTAAAGGGGCCAAGTAAGGGACGCTACAAAGCCAAAATCACATCAAAAACTATTCGGGTCTGGCAAGGAATGAAAGGGCCAGAGGGGGGCTGATGAGGGGATGAGATGCAGGTTGGGGTGAGGTCAGGTAACTGCAGAGCTGATGAGGAAAGTGGGAACAGGTGTGCAGATAAGTGGGGCAGTCATGTGACGTGGGCCTGGATAATTGGGAGTGTGGCTCTAACAGAGGGACAGACAAAGGATTACATCCAGAATAAAACTCAATTTGTGAATAAATGTGGGCTTGGAGTTAAGATGTATTTGTGTGGAAACAATCTACACAAACTGGCCCTGGGTTTAACACTCCTGTGTAAAATTACTTGTACCCCCATAAGAAAGTAGCAATATCGATTTTTTTATATTGCACATGCTGCAGGTTATTACTCTAAGGAAGTGCGAGGAATGTCAATGAAAGGCTCTGAAGATATCCTTTGTGTCCTGTAGTGTATGTACATCAGTTTTCTTTCCTCTTCTATTTTCACTCTGGTGGATGTCTATGCATATAATCAAGGCCGCTCCTCCTCATCTCCCTCCTCGTCTGTCCTCATGCAACCTCCCATTATCCCCACTGCACCTCCCTCCCTCTCGGCCCTCGTTACTTCCCTCCCTCCTAGAACGTTGTGTCCGCATGGGGCTGTCACAGGGTGTCTGGGGACTAATTGGGACTCGATGTGTGTGTGTGTGTGTGTGTGTGTGTGTGTGTGTGTGTGTGTGTGTGTGTGTGTGTGTGTGTGTGTGTGTGTGTGTTGCTGCGGGGCATCATTGACACATGCTGGGATCCTACAGAGAGGGGGTCTCTACTCTCTACATACAACCACACATTTCAACACACATGGGAACAGATGCACCGATATCGCTGTGTGCGGCATTGGAAATCAACAACGTATATTTAATCAAGGATTGTAATTAAGTACTTTTTTGACATATTTATACTGGAAGTGAGTATCTCCATGTAATGGTAGTTAGTACTTCTACTCGCTACATTTCAGAGGCAAATACCTATACAGTATATAACACTCGCAGTTACTTTGTACATAAAAAAAACACACCGCAATTTTGACATTCTCGTAAAGAGCGCTGACGAGGGAAGTGTAACCGTCTTGGAACATATAAATTCAGTGGTGGAAAGTAATTGAGTACATTTACTCAAGTACTGTACTTAACTGTAGCTACTTGTACTTTTCAAATCATTTCACATTTTGTTACTAATGTTGTACTTTTTACCTCATTACAGTTATTTTAGGTATTAAGTTACTAGTTACTTTGCAGATTTAGGTTATTAATACACAATATAAATCAAGAAATTACTTATTATATATTAAGCTACTGAGTAGTATATTAAATTAGTACAACACTGAAGGGATGAACACAATAAGGCACTCATTATAATACAATCATTTAATATATATGGTGCTTATTTGTGCCATTTTGCATTGTGGGTACTTTTAATTGCGGTACTTAAAGTATATTTAAATGCTAATTTTATAATGTTAGTTAATAACAATTGAATGCATCCCTTTTACTTGTAACTGAGTATGTTTACACTGTGGTAATGCTTAGTTTACTTAAGTAAATAATCTGAGTACTTCTTCCACCTCTGTTTAAATTCAAGATGTGACTCAAATGTGTGTTCTACCTCGAGTAGATTAATACAAACTACATTCTTCACATTTGTATGATTGAACATTGATTTTCGTCTAGGCCTATACATGTTAAGGTGTCTCTTCTGGGGTCTGAGAAACAGTTGCAAGAAGCAGGCGAGTTATATGATTATTTTTCTATTTGTGAGTGTAGCGTGAGGAGAAGGGGAAAATAAAATCAGGTGTAGAGAGTCTCCGCTGTCGTATCCATTCAGACACCAGTGTTCCCATTAGGCTCTGCTGTCAGATCAGCCTCTAGCAACTCCATCTCATACATAACAATAGCTCCATAATTGGAATGCTGCTCTGACAGTAACAGTACAACTCAGGTGAGAAAGAGACAAAACACCGACGTGGCTACTAGTCAGAGTGGGCAGAACATGTACCAGCATAACTCCATGTGCACAGGGAATTGGTCCTTCCTGCTGTGGTGTTGTGAGCGTGACGTGCCTCAGCAGGTGTTGCCAGGAGCTTGGCTTTTTGTTTCACCGCGGGGTGTGTGTGTGCTGCCGTTCATCCGTAATAGAGCATTTTCACATGCATGGAGACCGTCCTGTTCGTGCTGCACGCCGCCCCGGGGGGTGGGGGGGGGGGGGGGGGGGATATGGATTATCAGCAGCCACTTATCTCGTCTTGTCTGTCCTGACAGTTAATCTGATGGCGGAGTTGCAAATTCTTGCTGTCAGACCTCCAGCTCCGATTTGGGTTTAGCAACTCAAATTCAACACATCCTTATTTTCCTCCTGTATCCATGCAGCTAAAACAAAATGCCCGCTGGTAAACATTGTGTTGCAACAAGACTAGGGGAAGTGTTCTACCTGTAGTCATCACATCTGTCCCCTTAATGACTCCAAAATGACTTTTTTGGCATCCCTTCCAAATACTAGTAAGTTTATGTGCCAAGAATATTTTTAACAATTTCTTTTTAAAATAACATCACTATAACAAAAGGTTTTCCTATGCGTTTTTTTAATATATTTTAGTTTTTGACATTATTGAAAGCTGGTTAAGTTAGGATTCATGCAGTGTATACATAATTCTATGAAGCTACTGGTGTTGATGTGGATACGGCCTATTTGTGTAACTGCTTCACTTTGATGACTATGTATTACTTTATTTACTTTGATTAACCTCAACTAGCTGTTTAATTCACAGTCAAAGACACATTCATTTACATTATCAAGGAATTCAGACAGCAGCAATAATCAATACTGTCTTTTCAAAGATAAGTTTAAACGATTACTTCCTGTTTTAAATTCAATTAAATTCAATTAAAAGGATTATGTGTACCATTCATGAGAGTTTGACACGATTGACAACTCCGTGGTTTGGATAAAATACTACAAAGTGTCAGGGTTTACCTTTTGAAACATTTCCCATTTTTTTTCACCTAATTCTGTGTCAAAACACATCCATTAAAAAACTTAAACGGATATTATATTCAAAGAGCAGGAACAAATATATATTGCAAATGTTATTTACTAGGAGAAACAGATGCAAATATCTAATGTATCAGTTTCATTCACACTGGAATTAGTTTTTGTGGAATAAAAGAGACAATTACAGGTTTAATTTCTTTTAAAAATAAAACCTTTACATGTATTTCTTATTTAAGCACCAGCAACACAGTGCTTAAGGTACTGGTTATCCATTTCACTATATCAAAATCTGTAATATTATACCATTTGCAGTATGCTTAAATGTGCATTAGCTTCCAAAGTCATGCTTCACCACTATTTTCCTGGAGCATATTCCTGCAGTGCTATGTTTATATTGCTGATCTTCCTTGTGGGAGGACTTCACTGCAACACAATTTTATATTTTCCAAACTTACTTTGTTTTTAGTGAACACTTTGAAAGTTCATTGATTTGGAATAAATAAACCCATGGCAGCTCCTGGCCGAAATCAAAGCCAGCATGGGGGTATTCACGGAGTTCCAGGAGTGGAAGCGGAGCCGAGCCAACCTTCGCTGTTGCTTCCCTTCAGTCCCTTATAGCCATTACACATGGAAATAAACCCAGCCAAGTGAAAAGCTTTTTTCCCAAGCGCTAAGCTAACTGACAGGCGACGAGGCGCCAACTACTTCTCTTTCCTCGTCTCGTTCTTACTTTCTTTCTGGGCCCCTCGTCCCGCTCCGTCTCCCGGTACCTTCCAAACCTTTTCATCTCCATCCTTCCCTCATCCTGCCTCGGCTCCCTCCTCCTCCTCACTTTCTTTGTCTTGTCAAAGGAGGTTTTCAAGCTCAATAAAATACTATCTGTCAGGAGCGATGGAGTAGGTGTATTCGACATAATATTGACACAACCTTGACACGACGTGGGCCGAGAATCGAGGTAATGGGGAGGATTGGAGCTAAGGCAGGAAAAAAAAACGACAGGCCTAGCGAGAGAGGAGTGAAAGAAGGAGATTGAGTCTCTGTAGTAATGTTAAAATAAAGTTGGTTTGACAGATCTGTTCCTGTAGAAGATTACATTGTGCTATTTCAGTCACGCTAACGTTTTTTATTTAACATTTTCATATAGTGACATGTTCAGTCTTCTTTCTGCTCTTTAACTGTTTTTATTTCCATTTCCATTTGAGTTCTTTAATACGCTGCTCATTCATGTCTCTGTGCCACCTTTCAAGTTCCTTTTTAGAGTAATTTGTACTCGGCACATAACGACGTAGAAATTGAATGGTTGGCATTGGCACATTTCTCACTGCTGATTGCTCATGGCCTCTGCGTCCATTTCTATTACAAATGTTGTATTTTTGTGTATTGAATATTAGGCTGTGTCCATGGTGAAGATTTAGCCGGAGAGCAAGTCCCTGGATGCTCCTAATTAAACTAAAAAGGGGAAATATGCCAAGTCTCCAGCCTTGCATGGTGCTTTTTCCCAAAACAAGGGAGTGTGGGAGAGGACTGCGATAAAAGGAAGTGTTTTAGAATGAATGTGTGTATCTGAGTGCACGAACAGAGAAGCCGATATGCAGTGATGCTGCGTTGCCCACAGGCCAGCGTCTGTTAACAGAGTTATAGCCACAGTGGAAGCAGCGCATAATACAGAAAGACAGGAAGGAGGAGAGGAGAGGCAAAAAAAGAGGAGGGAATTGAGAAAAATATGTTGGCGCAGACAAAAACAGAGCGGAGACTTATTATTTCTCGTCAAGCCGTCCGGGGGAAAGCATTGGATGTCTCATAATGTTTGCTGAAGTGTCTCTGTGATAAAGCCACTCTGACGTCTTTCATCTAGCTCGCCATCAACAAACACAAAGCATCGACTTGCTCCGGAGCCGCCATCGCTCTCACTAATGCCCCCTTCATGTCTCCGTGTCCATTTTTCTTCCCTCAGATTTCAATCACGAGCAGTCAAAACTGTTTTTCTGGGTAATACTGTAGCCATTTGTCAGCCATATTCCACTAAGAGACACATTCATTTAAAACTGATTCAGTAAACTGTGCCCGCTCACCCAGCAGGGGGTGGACCAGTTTCCACAGAGCCGGTGATACAGGCAGTTAATCAACAGCCGCTTTGATACAGAGCCATTGTTTCTCTCCGAGCGGTCAGCAGAGACAGTAACTTTTATAGATAACGTTTAACAAGGCTTCGGTGCTTGGTCAGTATAAATTGAAAGACCCTGCGTGCCGTTTAGTCACGCATTGTGTTTCAGGGTTGCGGCTTATGCCGGTTATAATATCCTGGATGAGATAAAGACTTGTGAGAAACTAAAATGAATGCTGACGTTTCTAAATGGAGCTGTTAACACCGAATCCTGGTCATTGTTGTTTTATTAATACATGGTCATTTGAGTTAGTAACTTAAACCAGCAGGAAATGGGTCAAGATTAGACTGTTTTTTTTGTATTTCTTCTTATATGATGTTATATAATATAAGGTTGTATTTGTGTGTGTGTAGAGACATTTATTTTCAATGGTTCTTATTTTCCTTTTATATTGCAGGGTTGTGTAACATTAATGCTGAGGGCTTTTGTGTCCAATGCCGCAAAGATTCTCCTTTTATATTTTAGTTTCAAAGACTGCATTATGCTGCACTGAACTTATTTGACCTTAAAAACCGTGCCTTGAAACATCATACCGTAATTCATTCTGTGTGTAGCTAAAAGCAGTTATGATGTACTGATAGAATATAAATGTGCATCCTGCAATTGACTTTTACCGCAAAGTATTTTTTAAAACGGCATAAACAGAGGTTACACAAATAGTATTTAATCCCTGGCAATGTTGTACTTTTCTATAAAAATAAATACAGCAGGTCTTAGATCATTATCTTACTTATTGTCTGTAAACAGTGTTGCCGTGAAGTTTAAAAAAGAGCTAGCTTGTGGTCGTTAGCGTAGCATTTAGCGGCTAAAAAGTTTGATTTGTTGGTGACGAAAGAAATAGGCTAAAACAAGAACAGTATAAATTGTCAACTTGGATACAAGGCCAAGTTATTATTCCTGATGCTCGGAGTCAAACTGTGACCTCAGTTGTGTTTTAATTAGAGATGGCAAATCCGGATCCTTTTACGGACTCTGAGTCTTCTGACTCAAAAAAAAAAAAAAAAGGGTTATTTTGCGATTTGGCGAATCTGAGTCTGCTGTTGACTCGTGCATGACGACGAGTCTGCTGGATCTCTGGATCTGCTGCTATATGGCTACGGCTCTGAGTCCGCACGAGTCTGCTATGTTTTGCACAGTGAGTCAGGATTTGCGAATCTCTGAGTCTGCTGTTGACTCGTGCACAATAGCCGCGGGAAGTAGGGGTGCTGGAGGCGGGGCTGCGAATGGTGTACATTTGAAAAACTTCATGTTACTGTTGTTGAAATCTCTTCCCACTTTTGTCCGCACCCCCCAAGTAAAATGAATTCCCAGTTCCCGTGGCTATGCTCGTGCATGACGAGTCTGGATCTCTGGATCTGCTATACGGTTACGGCTCTGAGTCCCCACGAGTCTGCAAGTGAAGGAAGTTCCCTTGATTCAGTGAGTCAGGATTTGCGAATCTGAGTCTGCTGTTGACTCGTCCATGATGAGTCTGCCTGGATCTCTGGATCTGCTACGGTTACGGCTCTGAATCCGCACGAGTCTGCAGGAAGTTTCACTGTTTCGACTCCACTTCGAGCGATAGAATTACTAACAAATCATTTCTAACAAAGCACTTATATACTAATAAAGGACTGGCTTATCTAAAGCCAGTTGAGTAGCACTTGAAATGTTTTGGCTCTTTGAAACCTGATGTACTTATATGATTCTGTTTTCTTCAAGTTTGTATCTTCCTGGTCGAATGCACTTATTGTAAGTCGCTTTGGATAAAAGCGTCAGCTAAATGTAATGTAATGTAATGATCCGCGTCCACTCCCCTGAGCCAAACGATAACTTCTGGCAGCTATCCTACTTGCTAAAGGCTAGGCAGATGGACTGGGGTACGTTGTAATGTGATTTTACATGTTATAAGGAGAGTAGTGAGTGATGCAATTTATAGTTTTAATTTGTACGTCACCAGGTGTAGGACTCAAAGGACTCGGGTTAATCGAGAGGGGAGACTCATCACGACCAGCTCATAACTAGGATCCGGGTTAATGATCCGGATGAATCAGGACTCACCCATCTCTAGTTTTAATGTGTCTGCGACAACAACATTTTGATATAATGATATGTGTAGGCAGCTTGTTCTGCTGCCCCCTGGTGGCCAACAAATCAATTAATGCAGCTTTAAGAACTCAGAACATTTTATTTGTTGTTTTCTCATCTTAAAGTGGACCTATCATGCTATATTTGAATAATATAGTGTAGGACCATACCTATAAAAGGCATATTTATACTTTTTTTTTTTCAAAATACCAAACAGATCATGCATTTTAGCCATGCCTCATTTCGCTCAATTTGAAATATTTTAGCTCTGTTTTAGCAAGGGCTGATTCAGTGAGAACAGCACCATCTACAGGCCTGGCATATGTACTACAGCCTATCCAGCGCTTTCGAACGGCAATGGCCGTGGCTGTCTCCTCCTGATTGGTGGAGTTGGCCCAATAGCCGTAGCGCCACCGTCCTGACGTCAGGACAGTGTTCAAATCTGGATCAGTTTTTATCAGATCCGTTGCAGCCCCTTTTTTAGAGATTTGGGTATGGAGGAAAATAGAGAGGGTTGTGTTTTCTGACACTTGGTGAGTTCCCTGGAACACCGGGGACACATATTCATGTATAAAAGACGTACAAAAGTGCATTTTGCATGATAGGTCCCCTTTAAGCTATTCATTAAAATGACCTGTGAATCAATCTGAGACTAATAACAGGTCAAAATCTCTGGTTTTAATCCGTTTTTTTTACTATTAAAAAGTATCATTTCGCAATAATAAGTGGAATTTTGTTATACGCATAAACATATGCCATAATTTAACTTTTTTAATTACTGCCTTATTGGGATCTAGCAGCGTCCTGACCGCAATAATAAAATAAAAAAACGTATACTTTACTGCATTAGCCTAGAAATCCTAATAATACATGTCACCTACATGTTTGTAAGAGTGAAATTCATTACATATTATTACATTTCTGTCTGAAGAAAGTGCGAGGAGCTGCTGGCAATAGTACAGCTTGTTCCCATGAAAGGCAGTATTCTATAGCATTAATAGTCTTTTAATTTGTATTAAAGAAATAGAAGTAGGTCCGTTTGATCAATGGACTTATACCCTACCAATTCAGTTCACGTGTTTGTTATAAAAATTGAAAATCTGCAGTCTACATTATTATGAGAGCTGATTAATTGAGTGTAAATTGAAACCTTTCACTGCTGTTTGATTAATGATGTCCAATACTGTACTGTAATTAAATAGCCACTTGGATGGTTCATATTCTTATCATCATTGGTCATGGAGAAAATTGACTACGTTATTGGGAAAAAGCCAAGGCCTGTTCGATCCCTAACATCATTTCCACGCTTGATGTTTCAAATACAGGGATGGCATTTTTTTTTTAATCAATAAGGATAATGAAAGAAATCATCTTTACTATATTACACAGATTACAATATACTGTTTTACAGAGTCTTTTGTTTCAGTCTCTGTTTCCTTATGTATCTGTTTTACTTTATTTGTAATTTGAATGAATAAGTTCCTTGCACCAGAATCGAATAAAGTACCGCATAGTGTTTGCCTCGGAAATAACCTTATATAACTCTACTATCTCATCTTTTCCTCTAATAAAGTTGAGGGGATTGAATCAAACCGCTTTGCTCTATGTAAACTAATAATATCTATGTCATTTTGTTCTATTTGATTGTTTTCCAACTATTCCAACTCCTCATGGTTTTCATCCTACCTCACAGACAGAATTTTTTTTTTTAATTATTGTTATTGATTAATGCATCAGTGTTTCTTAGGGTCAAAAACACTGAACTCACAACTTAAAATGAAAGCGTTTAGTTTATTTAATAAAAGAGCACATGTTCTATGTGAAAAGTGACAGTAGATATAGATTAGTTGCAATTTGGTGCTTTATATATATATATAAAATAAAAAAAACTATAATTTCTTCTTTTTTTTTTTAAACACCTTGAATTTCAGGGGGGGCGCGGGGCTCCGTTGGCGGGGCGCAGCGCCCCTCCAAGACAATGGTAGGGGAAACACTGCTACCCCCCAACCTCTCTCATCAACTGCCTCCAGGACATCAGGAGCTGGATGAGCAGGAACTTCCTAAAACTCAACGGCAGCAAAACCGAAGCCCTGCTGGTTGGCACCAAAACTACCCTCTCCAAAGCCTCATCCTCCCCTGCCTCCAACCTCATCATTGATGGATACTCCCTTCTCTGGCCAAGTTAAGAGCCTTGGTGTTATCGTGGACAGCTCCCTCTCATTTTCACCTCACATAAATAACATCACCCGGACTGCCTTCTTCCACATACGCAACATCTCCAGACTCCGCCCATCCCTTTCTCAATCAAACACTCAAGTCCTGGTCAATGCATTTGTCACGTCCCGCATCGACTACTGTAACGCCATCCTCTCAGGCATACCCACCAAGCTCATCAATAAACTACAAATCATACAGAACTCTGCAGCCCGGATCATCACCGGCACCAAGGCCTCAGAACACATCACCCCCAACCTCATCCAACTCCACTGGCTCCCGGTTCAATCCCGTATCAACTTCAAAAACCTAATGCTCACTTACAAAGCCCTACATAACCTGCCCCCCCCTATCTGGCTGACCTTCTTCAGGAGTACACCCCCTCTCGCTCCCTCCGCTCCTCCTCTGCTGGTCTGCTAACCGTCCCCACCCCACGCCTCGTCACCATGGGTGCTCGGGCTTTTAGCTGCACTGCTCCCAGACTCTGGAACTCCCTCCCCCTGCACATCCGACAGTCTGACACAATCACCATATTCAAATCCCAATTAAAAACCCACCTGTTCAAATCTGCCTACTCACTGTAGTGCTCCCTATTATATGTTTCATTTGTGTCCACTTGATTGTCTCCTCCATGATTTCCGGTTTGTGTTTTTATCATGTTCTGTGGCCTATTAGCGTTTTCTTTTCTTTTTTAACAAATCGTACGGTGCCCTTGGGTGTCATGAAAGGCGCCTAAAAATAAAATGTATTATTATTATTATTTATTTTTGTAAATCTCCAATGTTGTTTCTATTATTCTCTATGGTGGCCAACAAGTGCAAACACGCTTCATCGGCCGGAAACATTTCCGTTGAAAGAAACCATCGCAGCCTAATAAGGCAAATGAAGAAACATGTTTACCACTTGATATAACTGCAAAACGCTGCAAATAAAAAACTCAACACACAATGGAAACAGGGACACTAAAATTGGATCACACAGCTGGGATCAAATAGCTTGTTGACGTTTGGGCATTATAAAGTTGGCCAACTGTCACTGCCGGCACTCTTAGCTGGTTTCATAATATACGTCTATCGTCAGTATATTTGAAAGGACTTGGTTAGCTATCATAGCTAGCTAGCTTACAGCAGATCTGCAATAATACCTGAAGGAATCATGCGATCACATTGTTAAAATAAGCCAATACAACTTACATTTTAGGTACGTTTCCAGTCGCAGCGACAGGTCGATTTTATATTCCCAAAACATCAAGCACTCCGGTTCCAGCTGTGTGCATCACTTTTTGATGTCCCCATTTCTGTTGTGTTTTGAGCTTCTTGCAGCGACTTTTATTTGCAGCGTATTGTATTTACAGCATTTGGTTTATGCAGCGCTTTCAGTAAACCCTGCGCATGTGTTGTCAAGTTGGTGAAGATGTTTCTTCATTTGAATGTGTTTTGGCACATTTTTGTTTCCGTTCGCATCGTTCTTGAAACTGTAGCGTCTAATGGAGATGTTTTTGACCGTGGTAGCGCGTTTGCACCTGTCAGCCACCGTACTCCTCAGATATAAATCATACAACATGAAGAAGTCCTAGCTTATCCCTATACTAAATGGATTTATGCAATGTAAAATTGTAATACTATAAACTGTATTTCATCTGGGTCTGTCAATTAGGTTTTGATTGGACATTTCCTTTTATGGGCATGTCCATTTTTGTATCGTGTGGCCCTGTTTATTTTTACTGTGTGTGTGTGTGTGTGTGTGGGTGTCAGAGAGAGGTGACATTGTCCCTGGCAGAAATATGTTCCAGGTCTGGGGCTCAGGTGGCTCTGGGTTGTCTCTGATCAGAGCTGACACACACACACGAATAGTAACACACTCTCCCTGTCTCTTTCTTGATTTAGCTCAATCTTGCTCTGATTTGTAATCCTCTCCACACACACATACACACACCGCCCTGTACACAGAGCTGTGCTGTAAGCCCTATCAATCTTTTTGAACACTGCGGCCCAGCATCCTTTGCTCTCTCACACCTGATGCAGAGTGCTGAATAAAGACATCTCACCGGGTGGAGGATGCTTTAATTCCTCGCTGCTCCTCTTGAGTGTACAGTGTGTGCTTTTCACTTGAATAGATCACCTCATGAAAAGGATCCTGCTTGGTATACTGCTTCAAAGCATGGCGAATTTGATACAAGCTGTTGATACACAGCTGAAAGAATGAGGACAAACTGATTGAACTGCTGTGATAAAAAATTGAATCTGGCCGGGTATTTAGAAAATTGTCCGGAATGTTTTTTGTTGGTTTAGAAAATCATTTTCTGAAGGAGGGATTGGCCTTGTTATTATAAGACTATAACACTTTCTGCGATCTGGTTTCTAACACTGGGATTTAATTGCCAGCAATAATTCAAACCGTTGCATCGTCTTTTGACAGTTAACATTGCCTCGCCTCAGGGAGGAGGATTGTGCAGGTCGTGCTTCAGGCAGCTTTGATCAGACTGCATGTATCACAGCACAGACTATGAGTATGAATCATTTTCACCAGGCTTGTAGGAGCCAAAAGGTCAACGTGCAAACAGCTATCCATTCTGCTGGATTACTTGTTTTTCACACAAGCAGTTCCAGTTTGGCTTTCTTTATAGAGTAATAATGTACCTTTATTGCATCTAAAGGAGAATTCTTTTTTCAATCGATATACTGTACACTCTTTATACACAATTTGTTGTCAGCTTAACCCAATGTCGACTAGTAGACCTTTGCAGGGTTGTAGCTACCTATGAGGAAACGTATTCACTACCTCCGTGTTTGAAGATATTTTAACAACCTAAAGAGGAGTTTACATCATGCAGGTGGCAGGTTTTGGATACTGGTCCTGATACTGTTTTGGACTATTTGAAGACTACAAATAATGATCTGTTTTAAGACATATTTATGTCTAATATCGATTTTCCACAACGTGTGACCTTATCAAATGTTTTTAAAATGACATCTACTTATTCTCTCTCACCAAGAAATCCAAATTCTACCAATATCCTAATAGAAAATCTCTCCTCCTTTAGCAGATACATGTGAAAATATAAAGTGTTAAGTGTTCTGAAGTGATAATAATCCAAACATGTTTTTGAAGGAGGGGGACTTTAAATTGGACTCCTTTTAGGCAAAATCTTTAAAATATATTGAAATACTGTCAGGGATTCAGGCTTTATCTACCAGGATTAAATGCAGGGATATGGAGATCCATTTAATCAGAAACATTTGAGAATATTTTGATTTTTTCAGGCTGATTACATTTGTTTGTGTTGATTTCCCATGCATTTATTTAATGTTATGGTTGAACAGTATTTCTTAAATCCTGCCCATGATAGCAGCGCAACTAATTGGACGTAATCCAACGTCATTTCCAGAACCTAATCTATAGAAGAAAGTCTGATAAAATGATCTGCCTTTTTTATTAACAATGCTTTTGTTTTGTTTTTGTGTTTTTATGAAGCAAGATCTACTATTTTTGTATCTTCTGTGTTGGTAGGATGTTGTTATCTGTTCACTGACTGACTCTAGTTTCCCCCCTTTATCTCAGCTGCTGAGTTAGTGCAATGGGATTTCCCAATTACATGAGGATAATCACAGGTCATGATGAGGGATGAAATACATATCTTAAAGGAAGGTGGAAAGGCATCTTTCCCCGGGCTCGACTTTTCCTGGTGTTTGCCGACTGCTTTCGGCTGGAAAAGTTGTGTCTGTGCCTCGCCGTTTGATCACCAAGAAAAATCCTCCTTATGTCAAACTTCCTCCGACTCCCGACTTCAAAAAACACCCCAAATCAAAGAGCATCACGGAGCGAGAAAAATACTCGCCTCGCACAACCCTCAAAATAGCATAAAGAGAAATATGTATCAAAATATCATATTTTTTCCTCCAATGAACAAGTCCAAAAGAACAAGAAGGGAAGAAGTAGGGGGGGGGGGGGGGGGGGGGGAGCAGATAAAATCACCTCCACAGTGTGTATGCTGCAGGTAGGAGATACATTAACTGTGAATTCTGTATTGTAGCAAACCCAAACCTTCCAAAGCAGGGCACAAGCGTCCTTGGATGACCCCAATTCTCTCTTTTTTTTTTTCTTCCTTGATTTGATGTTATCATTGCCGACTCAGAATGAGGCTAGCCTAATATTTGTGTAGGTCCTTACTCAATAGCAATTTCATCCTTGAGCTGGGGATTGAGGCGCAATAATAATACACCTCATTGTGTACGCTGGTCTCAATGGGTGCTTTGTTGCGCCGGGACAATGCTGTTAGTTGGCCAATGTGTTTTCAAGGGCACAGTGGTGATGATGATGTCCGAGGCGCACGCTTTTTTTTTTTTTATGAGGATCTTTGGAAAATGCCACGGATGACTTTATAATGAAGGGTGTCTGGGTTCCATTGTTATGATCATCCGAGGTTACACAAGGCTAATGATGTTCATAGGAAAGACAGCTTTTTTTTTTCAAACTGCAAATGGACATACACTTACACCAACACATCGGTATGCATCTCATATCCAAAAGTCCCACCTGATGTTTGACTTGTGTGTGTGTTCTCCACTCTATGTGTACACATCCCCCAAAAAGACTTCAAAACAAGAAAAAAGGAAAAACATGCAACAAAAATACCTTCGTCTCGAGGCTTGTTCATTGAAGATTCATCATGTTTTTTTGTGAGCGGACCTAGGGTTAAGAAAAAAAGGGGGGAAAAAGAGAAAAGAGAAAATTCAAAAAAGATTACTGGCAAAAACGGGAAAAAAAAGAATATCAAAAAAAGAAAAGAAGAAAGAGCAAAAAGGACAAATCAGCAAGAGTTCATGGTTGCTTATTGTTTTTGTTTTTTTTCTGTTTTTTCCTTTTAAAAAGAGTACAAAAGCAAAAACAAAAGGCATCACAGACACAGTTTTATCACAAGAAAAGACACAAGATCAAAGAAAGCTGTTTTTCTTTCTCGCCCCCTGCAGAAGAAAATGGCTGCCTCTGTTTAGGTCCCCCTTTGTCTCTCTCATTTAACCTTGTTTGTTCCCTGAACCTTGTTTTCGGTTGTGAGGTTGGGAAAAAGGGGAATGTGGAGTACTAAGGCCTTTGTGGATTGAAGAACAGAACCCTGCCTTTTTTTCTCCCAACATATGACCAGAAAAACTTTGATTTTTGAAAAATGAACAGGCAAAGAAGCGGACACCTAAAGGAAGAACGGTGGGTCCTGATGCTCAAACCCCAAAATCTTAAATGCAGCGAAAACACAGAACACTTTAAAGGGCATTTAAACAACATGAATCATTTTGTACACAACACAGACACTTTTATTGACCCTGTAACGGTAAAAGACATGTTAAACACAATTCAAGATAAGTAGGGCACAGGTGCTTTTTGTTTTGAAGTGTGTGTGTGTGCATGTGTGTTTGTCATTTCCCCCAGGCGGGTAAATAATTACATAGCACAACAGCAGTGTGTCAATTTGAAATGACAAGTAAGCGTGACGCTAATTGCGCAGAGGAGTGCAGGTAAAAGGTGAATGTAATTTTATCCACATCTTCCCACTGGCTGTTTTTTTGTTTGTTGGTAATTTAAAAGAGTGGGATGGAGAAAGAGGGGAAGAAGGAGAGAAAGAGCACAGAGAGGGGAAATCAAGAGAGAAATATCCTGTTTTTCTCCCTCATCCATCTCTTTTCTTTTATTTGTTGATGATGACTCGCGTTACATTCAAGGAACCTGACTGTCACACTTCTCATGGGATTCATTATCAGGTAGTGAGGTTCTTAAGGAAAAAATACACCGTTGCCAGATGTCACAGTAAACCTTCTTCACCTCAGGAGCAATACAAAGGTGAAAAGTGTTTTCGGTAAAAGTACTTTTCACCTTTTTATTGCTTTCACCCACTTTGGGAAGTTTGGCACAGAATGTTATTCAGTTAAATCTGTGAAAATAAACACTTGTGTAACCCAACACTAAGTGACATTTTGGAACAGGTTACCACCTCGAAAGGGTGTTGTAAGGTGAATTACATCAATGTTATGACTTTGAATTTCATTTTTTGTGTTGGAAATGCTACATCCTTGAGAGAAAAATGACACAACAAAATGTTAGAGTAAGTCAGAGAATACACAATCAGGATACAATTGAAGACGTGAAGAAAACAACCCAGGTTTAAAGTTCTGGAAAAAAGCTAGAAAGCGACCATGAGGAAGGATTTGGTGTTTTCGATTAGGAATCATGAAAAGCAGGAACTTCCTTCAGATCGATCAGTGTTTTGACAATTTTCCGCAGAACCACCCTCTCCACTTATCAGATGAATAAGTGACTTAATGGTTTAACCAAATGCCTTGAGTAGAAAATGTATTATAACACATTGGTGAGGCTTTCCAATCCAGGATGTTTAACATTCTTGCCAAAATGGAGGAGGTTTTGGTAGCTGGTAGGCATACGGAACAACACTTTGTTTAGTGTGTTAGCATGCTAATTAGCATTGAACACAAAAAACGGCTGCGACAGATGGATATGTAATTGTTGTCAACCTGCTTGTGGCCCTATAGCAAAGTTATAGTCTGGGAACAATGAATGTTTGTTTGGGACTTTTTGAGTAAATGTGGAAATTGAATCAAATAAATGATACAATTGACATGATTGTGGCACTGGTGAAAAAATGGGCGGAAACATCAACGTCATGAGACGTTTTCTGTAGACCATGAATATCTGTCTGCACCTCATTTCACAGCATCAGATATATGAAATGTTTCAGTCTGTGGTAAAGTATTTGACCGATGACAGAGCGACATTGCAATCAACATTTAACAAAAAAATTGCATTTTGATAGAAAGCGTTTAAACAGAAAAGTAAAGTGTAAGACTTAAAGGTTGAGGTTTACAATATCTAGCAGTGACAACATGGAAGCTGAAACAAAGTATACATATTGTGAATTATTATCTCCTGAAAGCAAACATTGAAAATCTTAGAGGCTAAAGATTGAGACATGTATGGTATTTTTCAGTATTTCTTTGAATTTTACAGATATCTTTTCAGTCATTTATGCATTTACCACCTTATAATTAATCAGGAAAAACGGTGAGTAACTCTTGACCTTGCAAACAGGAGATGTTAAGCTCAAGGTCCACCTTCAAAACGTCTTGACCTAAGTTTTTCATTGTCATATCTACACTGTAGCTAATGTACAAATGACAATAAAGCCTTGAATCTTGAATCTTCTAGCTCTCTACAGATTGTTCAGTGTATAACTATAGGGACCATTTTTTATTGACTGAGGTCCAAACTTTTTACTTAAAAGTTTCTCAAGTGATAAAAAGGTCTAAATAGCAACCTTCTCATCAAAGAAACCAGAAATCACAACACTTTTTTTCGGGGGGAGGGGAAATTGGGAAAAGCAGAAATCAAGCCACCATTATGAGCCCGGCACCACGCTGAGAAAAAGAGTACAAACTGAGCATGATTGACGTCTTTTTTTCGCAATGAGTGGAGTAGAAGCCGAGCGGTGTAAATCAAGCAGAGCGAGAACAAAAATAGCTGCTTTTTCTGGACATTTCCAATCAAGGGGGCCACGGAAGATAAGAGAGTGTGCAATTGACCCCCCTCCACACACACACACCTGTCTGTAGATGATGACAAATAACAGCAAATACAGTTATAATACACACAGAGTAGACATTTCGGTACAAAAAGAGGTATAAAGCACCATATATTGTTGTTTTTAGCACCATATTTAGACTGTATGACGCATATAGTTTTCCATATGTTGTTACTAAACATGCATACGAGCTGCTTAAGAGTATCTTCCACCTTAAGTTGCTTACACCCTCTGTCCTCTACACACTCATTCTTTGATCCCCCTCTCTCTTATATAAGGCTTCACTTCGGCTCCTCTTCTCCCAACGGCCACACACACACATCCTCGTCCAGTGCTCATTCATGCAAAACAGTCATACAACACTGAATGAAATGCACCAGGGGGGAAGACGTATACACAAAGGGTCAGCAGAAAGAAATAATACGATACAGAGACTAAAGAGATCGATATTTGTGGTATGATGTGTGAATGCAGCTATTGAACCGTCAGCGGTGTCTGATCATCAAGGGCTAGACAGACAGGGTATATAGTGCCTATGTTCAGAACAGAGGGCGTTCCAGTTCACCTACATGGTGGAGAGAGAGCTTCTATGGAGTAATCACCAACAAAAAGCATCTTTCTGAATTGCTGCATTGGGCTACTATGAGACTACTTCCTTTTATTGAAATAGGTACTTTTGATTTATGTCTTTATTCTTCAAATGTATTATATTTTACAGTTATATATCTAAAGGGCCCACTTTTAAGTTTTACAATAGAAATATAAGTTTGTGATCTTTGACAATGGTATTTATAGCACTGATTTAAATGTTTTCTTTCATTATATTTTTTTATATTTTCCGTAACCTATATGTTTACATCCTTTTCCGGTACGTTTTTTTGTTATTATTTTGATTATTGACCGTATTTTTTAAGATAACTTTTATTAAAACTCTTAGAATTATTTTTGTTTTTCTTTACATGGTCACTTTTTAAATATACTGCTACTTGATATTTTACCATGGTGTAATTATCGTTTTTTTCCCGTAGTATTATAAACGTGTTACTGCCTTTTTATATAATATGTAAATCTACTCTTTCTACTTGAATCTGCACCGTACCTTTGCTGCTGTGATGCCGGAAATTCAACTTCCTGTGGGACAAATAAAACATTTGGGACTTTGATTTTGATAATTATTATTTTTTCTATGAAGAACTACTCTTATGTAAGGGAAGGCAGAAGAGCTCAGATTATTCCTTATTTATTTTTTGCATATATATTTTATATATAATCTCCTTTATAATATTAAAATAGTCTTTCAAAATCTCCTCAGCCTACCATATGCAATATATTGTTTAGGCTAAGATGTAGCAATGTAGCATTGCACAGAATACAGTATGCATATGTACTTTTTTGAAGCATCTAAGTCAGCATTTCACTGATATCATTTGGTACTGTGATTTAAGGCAGACAGTAGGCCTTTTGGAAAACAAAAGGCTTATTCCTTTGTGTTTATGGATACGAGCGTGTGTGCAGGCACAAGAGTAAGTAGGTGTTGAGTAGCTCATTTAAGCAATGTGTGCCAGTCCGGCATGATCTACGGGGAAATGGAAGTGTGTGTGACAGCTTGTGAGTGAGCGTGGACCATGAATGATGGGCGCTTGTACAAAGGACTGCGTGCGTGTGAGTGTGTGAGAGAAGCGATGGGGACATTGTCATTGTCCTAGGGCTAAAATACTGCAGCCGAAATGCAGCGAATAACTCAATAAGATTTGTGCCGAAGTGTGTGTACGGTAGAGTAGGCTGCGTATGAGTAACTGGGATAAGTGAGATGTGACTGAGTGTCGCTCACCCACACACACATTCTCAACTGCACGCTTTGTAAGTAGATGTTCTGGTGTGAGATACAGTACTTAAATGTACAGACAATCAAGCAGGCAGACTACACTGACTATCTTCTGCTTCACTAACACACACCACCAAACTGGTGGTGTGTGTGTGTGTGTGTGTGTATGTGTATGTGTATGTGTATGTGTGTGTGTGTGTGTGTGTGTGTGTGTGTGTGTGTGTGTGTGTGTGTGTGTGTGTGTGTGTGTGTGTGTGTGTGTGTGTGTGTGCAGGTTGAGGATGAGTAAGCTGCGACTACACTACAAACCACTGTGAAGCCCATTTCCACATGAGTGGCATCTAAAATAGGCTTTCACTGAAAAATACTCTAAATGGATTTTTATGGTCGTCATTAGTCACCCTGTCGCAATTAGTGTGCTGTTGCTCTCGTACCATTAAGCCTCTATTCACTTCTCTCTATTACATGTGCATATTTATTAGAAAATATCAAAAAACAAACTATTTGAAAAGCTAAAAAGCTACAGACATGATTGTAAAAGGAAAATATAGGGTGCATTTCGGAACAATGATCTGCTGCAGAATATTATCCCGCTCATTGAACTGCTACTAAGTTAATCGATCAATCATTTCACAAAGGGCAAGGGAAATACATGACTATTATATCCATATCATGATATGAGAGTTGATATCACATTTATATGTTATTTTTCTGGTTTCAAAGGCTCGATACCGTAAATTGATGTTTGAACTTACCAGACTAGTGTTTTACCTTTACTTCACTAAAAATGATTGTTATGCATTGCAGTGGTGTGCTAAAACGCCATGGACTACAATAATTGACCAATCAAAATATCATTAAGGCTGTGTAATAATATAAAAAGGACATAATTACTAGTACTCCACAACTAATCAAAGTTGTATATACACATCTAAATAAGTGCAATCGCAGTAAGTGCAACTTTCAAGTTCAAGGCAAAATATTAAAAAATATATTTCTGAATGTATTATGCTGCAGTTCTAAGGTCTTGGCCTACACATATTATTCTACAAATAAAATGAAAAGTTCTTGTTTGGCAGAGGTCCTCTAAAAATATATTATTTTCATATATTTTCCATTGATAATGCCCTCAAATATTGGCAAAGATATTATAATCGCAACATGTGGAGGGCAGTAATGTGGATTCAAATAATGAAACTCCCTCTAGGCAGAACTTTGGGATTTTAGCCTTTCCAGCCCATTTACATGCACTAAAACCCCTTAGTACAAAATGGGGGCCCTTCATAGATAGACAATTCAACATGTGCCCTTGTACACACACTGTGTCTTTCTGTTGTGGTCATTAAAATGATTCAGCAGTGTGGCTTTCTTTCTGATGCTGTTGAGTCACAAGACCTTGACTGAGGAGGACTAGGGGGGCTCTTCTGCTTCTGGCCTGTCCATCTCACTCAATGCTCAGCAACCTTGCCTGTAGCAGCGTTAGGTGAATAATGGGCTGTTTGGGTTTTTTAAAGTTACAGGACAAGGACATGACACTGTCCCAGCAGTCTACCTGAAGTTAACACTAGAATAAATAACTGACGGCTGTATGAACCGCACTTTTGTGGGGTACAAATATAGACAACGGGACTGCGGTGAAGCTCCGGGATTCTGCTGCCCGTCTCAAATTCAGTTCTGCTTTCATTCCATCCTTGTGTTGTTGTTATAAGCAGTAGATGTTGTGGCTGAGCTGGCAGGCTTTAATCTCATTCTACATTCTTCTCGGGAGAGGATATGCACATCAAAAAAAGGATAAAATAAATATGTAGAAGGTTTCTGCAAATATATTCGATGTATTTATATCTGAACTCCAAAAGGGTTATTTTTGAAGCATCAACCGTACGAAATAAAATCTTTGCTGCTAGCTGCAAAAACTGTGAATTAGAAATGTGTTTGGGGAGCCAAAAATAATAAGAAAATGAATAAAGGAAAATGTTTACGGAGGTATTTAAACATAGGGTGATTTTGCCATAAACATTATTTAAATAATGCAGGTTCAAATCAATTCCACACATTCTTCGTTCTTTAGATATGGATGTTGCAGCTAGGTGTGAAGTAGGGTGGTTTTCTCGTAGGCTTCCATACAATCTCACTCTTGTTTGCAACCACAGGCCAAATTCGCTTTTTTAAATGACGCAGATTTGAATTCATTCCACACTAGCTTTGCTTTTAAAACCTTGGATGTTGACACTGGGCGTGAAGTAGGGTGCTTTTCCCATAGACCTCGATACAATCAGACTTATTTTTGAACCCAAACACTCATTTCGCTTTTTGAAGCAGGGTTTAAATAATTTCCGCACTGGCTTCGCTTTTCAAACATGGATGTTGTTGCTTTGAGTGAATAGGAAAACAGAGGCTCTCTAAAATGGAACAATAGAAGATTGGAAACATTTCTACATGGTCCGATGATTTATGCTGCGGAAGGACTCTGTAGTAAAAGCTGACTGTGCACTGTAGTTGATGTATGTACATACTGATACACTGGCTTTTTTTCTAAATGCAACATACAGTTTTTGACAGCA